>NW_012267403.1:2775941-2777192 GCF_000151885.1 Dipodomys ordii
GGCTAGCACTCTACCACTTGAGCCACAGTGCCACTTCTGGCTTTTTTCTTTTTTCTTATGTGGTGCTGAGGAATCGAACCCAGGGCCTCATGCATACAAGGCAAGCTCTCTACCACTGAGCCACCTTCCCAGCCCTTAAACCACATTTTTATCTCTGGCTTTTTTGCTTATTAATTGAGATAAGATTCTTACATAATTTTCTTCTCAGCTGCCTTCAGATTTTGATTGTCAGATCTCAACCTCTTGAGTATCTAGGATTTTAGGCATGAGCCACCAGTGCCTGGATAAAGACAGTTTAGACATCAAAGATCTCCTTGTGGGTGTCCCAGGGGTCAAGAGACCACATTGGGGAAGCCATTGGCATACTATTTGTTCCCACATAGAATTTTATTTTAGTGTTATTGGATATTCTACTTTAAGCTATATAAGACCAGTTTGTTTGTTTTTTTTGCCACTCCTGGGGCTTGAGCTCAGGGCCTGGGTTGGGTCACTGAGCTTTAGTGCTCAAGTGTCGTGCTCTACCACTTTACGCCATAGCTACACTTCCAGCTTTTGCTGGTTCATTGGAGATAAGAGTCTCACAGACTTTCCTGCCAGGCTGCCTTTAAACCATAATCTTCAGATCTCAGCTGCCTGAGTAGCTAGGATTACAGGCATGAGTCACCAGCACCTAGCTAAGATGCATATATATTTCTTTATCATCTACAGCATTTGGTTAGACAATAAAAGTAGGGTATAAGAAAAATAAATTTATTTAGGAATTTGTGAAGCTTCATTTCATTCAGAGTTTACTTTTCTGAAGTGGAAATATTTGATTTTTTATTATACGCCAGTTTTGGCACACAGAATCCTTCTCTGGGACATCAGGAGCACTGATGATATAGCATATTTACAACAAATGCTTTCTTGTTTTTAGAAAACTCTGTCTCCAGAAGGGAACTTACTGTAAGTAAGTTTACACTCTCATAGGGGAGTGTAAATTGTTCAACCACTTTGGAAAGTAGTATGGAAGTTCCTCAAAAGACTCCACATAGAGCTCCCCTATGACCCAGCAATTCCACTTTTGGGCATTTACCCAAATGTTTACAAACAAGACCGCACTGAAGCTGTCAGCATAACTATGTTTATTGCAGCATTATTTAACCATAGCTAAGATATGGAACCAACCCAGATGCCCCTCAGTAGATGAATGGATGAAGAAAATGTGGTATATATGCACAATGGAATTCTATACCTCCATCACAAAGAATG
>NW_012267403.1:2777242-2785571 GCF_000151885.1 Dipodomys ordii
ATTGTGAAAATACCATACAGAGGGGTTACAATTACATGGGCAAGGTAATGAGTACATTTCTTATCAAGCATTGTTGCCTCCTCCTTTGTTTCCCCTTCCTATCCCTTCCCATGTTCTCCCCACATCCCTCCCTTCCCCCTCCCCCCCAAAGTTGTAAAGTTCATTTTTCTACATAACGTCTTATTTATTATTAATCACCAAAAAGCCAGAAGTTGAGCTGTGACTTATGTGGTAAAGCACTAGCCTTAAGCACAAAACTCAAGGACAGCACCCAGGCCTTGAGTTTAAGCACCAGAACCCGAACAAAACAAAAGAAAAGAAACAAAAAAAAGAAGGATCCAACTTTACACTTGCTACATGAGGTACAATTCAGATTCAAACACATAAATGGGTTGAAACTTAACTATTAGACCATTCTGTACTATGTAAATAATAATGACCACCATAAAAAAAAGCTGATGTGAACGTATTACTATTAGAAAGAGAACACGTTTAGGCAAAAATTTTACTAGAGGCAAAAGTCATTTCATAATGAGAAAGGGTCAATTTATCAGGAAAAAGTCAATTATAAACATGTACTAAAACAACCCAAAACTTGAGCCGAGAAATAGTACAAAAATAATCATGATAGAATTCAATGAAAAGTAATTTATTAAAGAAAAACAAATGGTTCCTACTTTAGTCAGTGGAAATGACAAGTGATTAATAAATTATATATAATAATTAATTTACAGAATGTTTTAAAACAAATATTCTCAGCTTTCTGTTAAGTAAGGACAACAAAAAAATAGAAACAACTAATGCAGATTCCTCTCTAGCATATGTTTTTATAAAATGTGATTTTAATAGTAAAAACATTCAATTTTCTCCTTGTTTTGTTTTATTTTTATCTTTTTACTGTTTTATCTTTTTCTAAAAGAAATGTATTCATTACCTTATTTATGTAACTATAATCCCCCTGCTCATCATCTGTTCAAAAAATGATGATTTAAAAAATAAACAAGGAGTAAATCGAATGTTCTTACTATTAAAATGATGGCCCTTTGCCCAAGTAACTGTAAGCCCTCTGTACAGTATTTTCACAATAAAAATAACATAAAAAATAAAATGGTGGCTCAGTGGTACAGTCCTTACCTTGTGTGCAAGAAGCCCTGGGTTTGATTCCTCAGCACCATATAAATAGAAAAATCTGGAAGTGGTGCTGTGGCTCAAGTGGTAGAGCACTAGCCTTGAGCTGAAAAGCTGAAGGACAGCGCCCAGGCCCAGAGTTCAGGACCCATGACTGACAAAAAGGAGAACTAATCAGATAAATTATAAAACTAAGTATAAAAACTCTTAGAAGAAAACAGGAATTCAATTTTTAAAATATTCCAGTGTTTTTTCTGGTAGACACATCAAGCTTTTCTTTTTAAAATAATTTTAATGGTTATTTTTCCTTTTATTTTATTAATCTTATGTGGTACCAAGGAATTGAACCTAGGGCCTCATGCATGCTAGGCAAACACTTTATCACTAAGCCACATTCCCTACTCATATCAAGCTTTTCTTACAATGTAAATTGAAAGTAATATAATCTAGAGTAGCTAAAACAAGCTTGTAAAAGAACAATACTATTGGACAATCATTAAATATAATGGTTAGTTTAATTTTATAACCAGAGTAATTAAGAAAATGTGATGCTGAGAGGAACGAATGCATAGATCAGCAAAAGAAAATTAAGACCATAGTCTTTTTTTATTTTTAACTCTTCTAGATTCACACTGTTTAATTTTTTAAATATTTACAAGTATATCATGCACTTTGATCAAATCCATTCCATTATATATATGTATGTATATATATATATTAGTTCTCCTTAATCTTTTCAACAAATAATACTGGAACAATTGTACATCCATAAGCAAAACAAACTAACCAAAACCTAGAGCTATGTCTCACACTTACTACAAAAATGAACTTAGAATGAATCATGAGCTTAAATGCAACAGTAAAACTCAAATTCTTAGAGAAAAATTGGTAGAAATCTGCATGGATTTAGGACTTGACAAAAAGAGTTCTTAGTTTGCCACAAAAACCATGATCTTCAAAATAAGAAGTTGATAAAAGGGTATCATCAAATTAAATTTTTCTCTGTAAATATCCTATTAGAAATAGAATGAAAATGGAATGGATAAAAATGTGCAAAACACTTATTGGGTACAAGACTTTTATCTATCTTATTTAAAAGACTCTCAAATCTCAATAGTAAAGAAACAATCTAATTAGGAAATGTGCACTAGACATGGATATTTCACTGAAGAGAACATACAATGAGCAAATAAGCACATGAAAAGATGCTTAACTTTATTAGTCATCAGGGAAATGTAAATTAAAACCACAGTGTGATGCCACTAAACACCTATTAGAATGCCGAAATTAAAATTTTAAAACCTAACAATTCTGAGTGTTAATGAGAATGAAGAACAACTAGAAAATTCATAATTGCTAGTAGGAATGCAAAAATCATTTTGCCATTTTAGAAGACAATGTAGTAATTTCTTATGAAGTCAAATGTGCCATTCCCATACCATCCAGTCATTATACTCTTAAGCATTTACCCCAGAAAAATAAAAACATATACCTATAAAAAACCTACATGAGAATGTTAATGGCAGCTTTATTTCCTGAAAGCCAAAAATACTTTAAAAAATTCCAAGTATCCATTGACAGGTGAATTAACAAATTGTGAAATAGAATGACATACTACTTGGCAATAAAATGGAATGAACTACAAATGTAAAAATGTAGATTCATTTCAAAACTATTTTGCTGAACAAAAGAAGCCTCATACAAAAGGTTATATAGTGTATGAGTCCACTTGTGTGGCCATTTGGAACAGACAAATCCATAGTGAAAAAATCAGACAAATAATGTCTTGAATTTGATTAGAACATACTTTATTATGCATCAAATATCCCATTTTATCCAAGAAATATATATATATATATAATTCTTATGGATTAATCAAAAATTAGTAAAATGGTTAAGTAGATGGAAATGCTAATTACTTTGATTTGACCATCAGATATCATTTACTTGTGTCAAAGTGTTACAATTTACCTCATAAAATAATTACAAGCAATAAGGGATTTTTTTTAATTTTTAAGTGAAAATATCCATTTTGTTTACTAAAAAGAAAAAACATCACAATCTTGAAATTCAGATGAACTCTTATTGTTCTGTAATTTCTCCTTGCAACTTATCAGGTCTTTGATCAGCTCCTCCCCCTAACTTGTAGTTGTTCATCTGGTTGGTTATAGTTTTCTTTGTTCTCCTAAACTTTCTACCTAATTCTCATCTTGTTGCCCTGGAGCTGACAACTTTGATACTTTGTCATGAAAATTGTAGGGCCCAGAAAGGAGCTACCTCAGCAATGTCTTTTCTCTATTCTCTGTCTCCAAATCTTCTTACACTAATAACATCACCTGTCTATGAAATAGTTCTAATCACTCTTATCTTGAATTCAATCCCAAGTGTTTTCTTTAGATTTTGGACTTCTTCTCAAGCCAAGCTTCTTGAACAGATTCTCTGCACTCCGTTGTCTCCATTTCACAATAACTTTTTGACTCCTTGCAGTCACATTTTTGCCAGAACCCATCCAAGGCATGGTTCTTACCATCAGTGACTTCCTAATTGCAAATTCAATGCACATTACTCAGTAATGTTTTCTTCATAGACTTTCTATGTTTTTCACTCTGTGAACTTGTCAATCTTTCTCAATTCTCTTGTTGTCAATTTACCCTAATCATATCTATGTACCATTCTTGTTTGTCTCTTTCGTGAGCTCCTCCTCTAGCTTTTAAATTTGGGGATTCTTCAAGGAGATATCTTCTGTCCTATACCCTTATGCTTCTACATTTTCTTAATATTTATAATTTTCTAAATGCTTTGCCACATCATGATAACTCCTCACTCAATAGACATATTGATAACACTTCATGTGTGCAGTATATTTATATGTTTCATGGTCATATACAATAGAACATATCCCTGTTTAATATCCAAAATATATTCTTTGAGTTAATGGCATCATATCACAATTAAAGAAACATAGACTTCTCATTCTTCCCCAGATCTAATGTTTAATTGACAGTCTTTCCTACAAATTTCAGTTTATAAGTACATATAGAAATGACTAGCAACTTGGGAGGCTGAGAACAGAGGATCTAAGTTTGAAGCCAGCCCATGGAGGATAGTCCCTGAGACACTTATCTCCACTTAATTAACAAAAAGTCTGAACTGGAGCTGCAGCTGGATGCTGAAGTGATAGAGCACTATTCTTGAGCAAAAAAATCTCAGGGATAGTGCCCAGGCTCTGAATTCAAGCCTCAGTAACTAGACAACAGAGAGGTGGGGGGAGGAAAGGAAGGGAGGGAGAGAGGAAGGAGTTGGGAGAGGAGGAGAAAGGAAAGGAAAGGAAAGGAAAGGAAAGAAAGAAAGAAAGAAAGAAAGAAAGAAAGAAAGAAAGAAAGAAAGAAAGAAAGATAAATGTATCCTCTTCCATTTTCACTGACAATGCTTATGATTAGTTCAAATAGTATAATTTCATCAACATCTGCGTCTGAACTTGTTACTGTAAAATCCATTCTTCACAGTGAAGCCACGATAATCTACATAAAATACAACCCTAACTCTCCCAATCACAAAACTTTTCTATTTTTCTTCATAGTATATAGAAAAAATAATTACCATGATTTTGCTATGAGATCAATCCTTCATTACTTTAAGTTCAAATGTTCTTAAAGATAATGTCATAAAATTGAAAACTGTGTTCTTATCTACTTAAGCTTCATTCTAAGTATGAAAAATCCATATTCCTTAATATTAAAACATGTAACCTGACACTTGCCCACCTTTACAGACACTTCACACCTCTATTCTTGAACAGCACAAGCAGTGAACACCAAGTGTTTTTCATACATGCTCATGCACTGTTCTTTTGTAAAACTTTTGCTAGGTATTTACTTTCTACTTTATAAACATTGCTCATATACCATATTCACAAAACTAACTTCTATTTACTGTACAGTCCACTATAGTTTTGTTTCTTCTGGTTAACCACTCTTCAGAAGCAGCCTTTACCAAGGTTTTGAATTAACTTTTACCTCTAAAAGCCAACGGTCACTCATTTTTTGTGTGCCCAGGACTAAGGCCTGGTGCTTTCCCTTAGCTTTTTCAGCTTAAATATGCTGCTCTACAGCTCCACTTCTGACTTTTTGCTAGTTAATTGGAGATAATAATCTCATGGACTGCCCTGCCAGGACTGGCTTCCAACTGTGGTCCTCAGATTTCAGCTTCTTGGGTAGTTAAGATTACAGATGAAAGACACCAGTGCCCAGCCCAACAAACTTTTGTTTTTACTTCTAATGATTTTTTTAAATTCAACTCATTAGAATACATTGGTTTTACATGGGGGAGTGTTCATTCTGACATTTCTACACATGTATACAATGTTTCCTGATCAAACTCATATCTTCTATCACTCTCTACCATCCTACTCCCCCTTTTAAAAATTATTTCAACATGTTTCATTGTTCTGTTTTCATGAATGCCAGTAAAATATCTCAACCATAGTTATCCTCATTCATCTTCTTTTTTAGCCTTCTGATTGATACCTAGCCCAACAGCAGAGCATGTTTTATTTTTCTCAGTTATTATTTTTAGTGTGGATTAATTGTACCAAGGATTTTGTCATCATAAGAATAACCATATCTTCAATAAGAATAACCATATATTCTATAATAACCATATCTTTTTCTATAGTTTTCTCTAACTCTTCTGTTTTTCTTTTTCTTTACCTTTTGGACAGGGCTAGAGAGAGGGTCTCATAACATATCCCAGTCTACCCTACCACTCACATACCTTTGGTCTCAGCATCCTGAGTGCTGAGATAACAGTCCGGTGCCACTATTCCTGACTTCTACATTTTCTCCAAGTCACTAATATATGTGGCAATATTGATTAGTGCATACTCAAAATTTTTAAATTTGTTTCCATGGCTCAATTCATCTTGCCCTATGACCCACTTTGACCTTCTTCAGTATCACTTGACCTTCAGGTTTGTTCTCACATACCTGATGAGTGATCTCAGCCATGCTAATCATATTGACTCTATTTTACTGACACATAAATATTTTTCAACAACTCTTACTTCTGTCATGAGCAGCAGTAACTCTTCATCTGAAAGTCTCAGGAGACTCTCACATTCACTATATCTAGCTCAGACTAATTATCCTCTCATGCCTCATGCCCCTTCCCCATTACTTTCCTAGTTGTATGTACTAACATTCATCTTGTTGCCTATGCCAGAGATGTCAAAGTTGGTCTTGACACATTTCTTTTCCTCACTTCCCCTACCTTGTCTGAGAAATCACAGTAAGTTCTATTTATTCTATCTTATAAATGTCCCAGATTCCACTGCTTCTCCCTGTTACTGCTGATGCTGTACCCCTTCAGGGCCACATCATTTCATGCCTATAGTAATGCAATAACATCCTTAGTCTTTGTGCCTCTAATACTTTCTAATCCATCTTCTTCTTTCAGAGTGTCCTTTCTAGCTTAAACCATCTCTGCATGACTCAAACATTTTCAGTAACCGTGTAATACCTGGGGGAGAGTCATGAAAATGTACCACGCTCACTCTCAAGTCTATGCATAGATCACAAACAAATCGATCTACTCTTTCAGATTGAGCTCAACATGACTTCAACATCATTTTAATATGGTTTTTCAAAAGCCATTGGAAGGCAAGATTAACTCTGTCTTTAATCTGGGGCTCAGAGGCCAAATCAAAACCACTCTGTCTGGAAGCTATGTCGCCTTCTTCTTGTATTTATTATTATTGTTGTTGTTAATATTATTACTTTACAGTACTGGGGTAGGACCTATGGCCTTGCACATGCTATGGCAAGCACTCTTCTGTTTAAGCCACTCCCCATACATACCCTAATATTTACATTTGGATTTTCTTCTGAAGTTAAGGTTTAACTAGCTTTTGCTTAGGGTGGCCCTGAATTTGCAATCTTCCTGTCTTGGCCTCCTCAGTAGCTGAGATTATAAGCATGACCCATTCCGCCAGGTTCCAAGGCCCTTGATGACAAGGCTTCTCACTATCTAACTAAACTTGTCTCCAGTTACTCTGGCAAAATTTAACTACTTGCACTTTTCTACACCTGTCATGTTCTATCAATCCCTCATCATGAATACAAGTTATTTTTATTACTTGGAAATGCAGCCTCTTGTTAATATAGCTGGTCAAGTCCTACTCATTCTTCAAATGTTAGCTCCTCTCTGAAGGTCTAACTAGCAAAATGTGAAGTCATTCTTATAAGTTCCTACTGAATATTGAATATAGCTCAATTAGGGGTAATTCCCATAGTAGTTGTGTTGAAAATATATGTGTATCTGTCACTTCTGGGGATTGTGGTTTTAACAATAACAAAAAGAAGTACTCCTTGTTAAGTATACTTTTAAATAGTTTTCATATACAAGCTCATCTTCACAATAACCTATGAACTAAGTCTGTTATCATCTCATTACTATTTTACAGATGAAGAAATTAGGACACAAATATTGTAACTATATTGCTCAGTTATATATCTCAGAATTCATTGAGCTAGGATTTGGATCAAAGAATTTTGACTTGTGGGACACCAGTGTGTCCGGCCTGTAATCTTAGCCATTTAGGAAGTGGAGATTTAAGAATCAAGGTTCAAAGCCAGCCCAAGCTGGAATATCTATGAGACTCCAATCTCCAACTAACTACCAAAAAAAAAAGCCAGAAGTAGAGCTGTGGCTCAAGTGGTGAAGAGTTAGCCTTGAGCAAAAAGCTCAGGGACAGTGCTAAGGCCTAGAATTCAAACCCCAAGAGAGGCACACACAAAATTTATAAGAATTGTGACTGAAGGCACTGTGGTTAGCCATTAAACCCCAAGAGAGGCACACACAAAATTTATAAGAATTGTGACTGAAGGCACTGTGGTTAGCCATTATATAATGATGCTTGACCTCTCTTTTATTCTCAATACTAAACTCAGTACTCAAGTATATGAGTAGCAGTTTATTAATACTTTATATGCTTATATAAATGAACAAGTGAAAGAATGAATTAAAAAGGAAAGAGAAGGGAGATGAGGAGAGAGAGGCTTTAAAACTAGGAGGTAGTGGGCTGGGAAGGTGGCTCAGTGGTAGAGCGCTTGCCTTGCATGCTCAAGGCCCTGGGTTCGATTCCTCAGCACCACATAAGAAAAAAGAAAAAAGCCTGAAGTGGCACTGTGGCTCAAGTGGTAGA
>NW_012267403.1:2789094-2810114 GCF_000151885.1 Dipodomys ordii
AAATGAACTTTACAACTTTGGTGGGGGGGGGAGGATTGGGTGGGGGGCAGGGGGGAGGCTGGGAAGGGATGGGAAGGGTAAACAAAGGAGGAGGCTACAATGCTTGATAAGAAATGTACTCACTGTCTTGCCCATGTAATTGTAACCCCTCTGTACAGTATTTTCACAATAAAAAATTAAAAAAAAGAAAACTCTGTCTCCAAACACCCATTCTACAAGTTTTGTTGCTGCTATTTTATTCACCTTACCAGGGAATATCAGTAGATGATTTTCCAAAAAAAACTTACATTTTTTTCCTTAAGTAGTTGCTATAATGGTGTGTTAATTGACATAAAGAGGTTGCAGTTACCTGGTCATAAAATTAAAATGTACATGTGCTTAGGTAACTGCAGCCTGACCAGTAGTGATTGTAAAATGTCATTGAATTATAAGAGGCATGCAGATTTGAGAGATGTTAAATTTACAATACCATTTTAAGAGAAAAATAACAAGGTGCAGATAATGTATAGGATATGCTTCAATTTATTTGAAAATATGAGCTCCATAGATAAATGTGCTCACACAGGCAGACAATTTCCAGTATATATTGTACTGTGTTTTGGTAATAGAGAATTTGTTGGTCTTTAGGGAACAATTGGCAGATGAAGGGCAGAGGTAAAGAGACATTACACTGTATACCCTTTTGCACTATTCAGCTATCTTACATCCATCGATTAATCTTTCAGTTATAAAATTGGAGTTAAAATAGAAAAAGATATTTTTTTCTTTTCTATAGGTCACTGTTTAATCATTATATTGCCTTTGTAGTACTAGAAATCTCAAGTTCTGCCAGGGGTTTATCCTTTAGGGTTTTGGAGGTATTTTTTACATTCTCTTTTTTCCTCTTTGTTTCTTCCTCCTCACTTTTTCTTTCTTTCTTTTTCTTTATGTTTCTCTTTCTGTTTTTTTTTATTTCCTGTTCTTGCTTGCTTTTTCTCTCTCTTTCATTTTCTTCTTCTTTTATTTGTTTCTCTCTTTTTTATCTTTCTTCTTTTATTTCTGCACTGCTGGGTATGGAACTCAGGGCTTCATACATATTAGGTGTGTCCTTGTCCTTTATTTTTTGTCTCAGACTTGGGGATCTCATTTTCCAACTTTCTGCTAATTGTCTCCTGACATCCTATCAACATATGAATTTGTATTAACTGTCTCTTGTTACTGTAATAAACTGCCATACATATCACAATATAAATTTATTACATAACATTCTTTTAGACAAAAAACCAAAATGAGTCTTGGTGAGCTAAAATCAATATTCCAGGCTGATATCCCTTAAGGAAGCTTTGAGAAAAAAATCTTTTTCTTGCCTTCCAGTTTCTAGAAGTCCCTTACATTTCTTGACTCATTGCAAGCAAGGTCAGACCAATGTGCTCCTCATTTTCTGCTTTACTCATGAAACTTCCATTTTTTCTTTTTTGTCCTTACTGTTATGAGACTAGGACTCACTCAGTACCTGACACTTTGCTCATTGGCTAGTGTGATACAACTGAGTCACCCCTTCAATCCCAATCCATTCCATTCTTGAAAGTCCCTCTTGTGCCATTCTGTATGGTTCAAAATAATGTCTCTACCTTAAGATCAGTAAATTGCAATCTTTTACAGATGAAACTTTAGTCACCATTTGCCATGTGAACTGACATAGTCATCAGTCTATTGGAGCAGGGCAATTTTTCTGCTTGCCACATAATTATTTGAGCCTAGCTCAGCCCACTCTATGGTGTTTCTTCCAAAAATTTAAAGAGATATTATAAAGTATGTAATGGTATAATGAAATAGACCTTGCTCAGTTCTTCACTTTCTGGCTGTTCTTCACTCAGCTGGTTTTGTGATTTGGGAAAAAATCATTCTTATTATGCATCTCTCTTTTGCTATTTGTGAAGTCAGCACAACAATCCTAAATTTAACTGATTCATCTTAAAACCCTTTGCTTTGTGCTTTCTTCATGCAAAACATTGGGTTGGCAATGTAAGGGGCAGAGGTGAAGATGCTTCAGTTCCTGTCTGTATGAGGAGGCATAATAAAAACTGTGAGGAATGTGACAAGAAATGTCTTGATGACCATATAAGAAGGTAGTTGATTTCCATTGCAGCCTTTGGTAGCAAATATGTATGGCCTAAAAAAATAAAATCTGAGAAAGTATTTACTAGGAATCCTGAAACTCTAAGAAAGAAATAATGAAATTGTTATATGTGTATGTATATATTAATTTGGTTTTGATTCACCTGGAGAGTAATTTTAAATTTTATCCATGCCCAGACAGAAGTCTAGGAGATTTACTTGTGAATATTCATAATGTGCTTTTCAAAAGATACCTTAGCTGATTTCCAGGTGTTTAAGTGTCCACATACCCATGACCAAGTGTTGCTATCATAGGAAACATACCCACAGAATCAGATACCTTTAAAAACCTTATCTAGTTTATTTCTGTGCAGATAGCCACTCTCTACAAGAGCGTTGACTAGGAAGAAATGTCAATCCAACTGTATTTATTGAGTGATATACAGATAAGGTAATGGCAAGTACCACAAAACATATAAAACAACAAACAACATGAAAAAAATTTACAGATCCACTAGAGAAAGGGGGTACCAACAAGGTCTTACGGGAGCATTACAAGGACTGAACCAGCTGGTGGAATGCCAAAGGGTGATGGATCCATGTCTAAAAGCTATATTTGGCATTACTCAAGCAGATTTTCTTTCTTTCTTTCTTTCTTTCTTTTGTTCGTTCTTTCTTTCTTTTTTTTTTTTTTGATCCAGTCATGGGGCCTGAACTCTGGGAATGGGCACTGTCCCTCAGCTCTTCAGCTCAAGGCTAGCGCTCTACCACTTGAGCCACAGCACCACTTCCAGCTTTTTTTCTGCTTACGTGGTGCTGAGGAATCGAACCCAGGGCCTCATGCATGCAAGGCAAGCACTCTACCCCTGAGCCACCTTCCCAGCCCCACAAGCAGATTTTCTATAAGAAGATCTATTTGGTGGATAGTTCAATGGACTCAAGCTGTGACTGAAAACCATGGCCAATGAACCATGACTGAATTGTTCATATGGGATATGGGTGCCAATGGGACAGTTCAAATAGGTTGTATTTCTATGTCCTATACAGAGGAGGTCACTAGGATGTTGTTGTATAAGGTGAATGTCTGGATCAAACACACTGAAGACCTGAGAAGAGAAAGAGATCAAAAGCTATCATGAGTGACTAAACTTTGCTTCTGGTATAACAAAATGAAACCTAGATTCAGAACTAATGTCTAGGTAACATAAAACTTTAAGAAGTCAGTGTATAAGTGAAAGCAGAGAAATAGGAATCATCCAATATATTCTAAAAATCATCCAATATATTCTAAAAGTTGTTCCATATTGTTAGATTATTGAGTATTGGGTAGAAAGCTTTAGTTGAGTGAAGTTGATGGAAGACCATAGGCTATGAAGTTGAATTGGTAAGCAATGTCTTGGATATCAAGTTAATCTGCATCAAATTCATAAATCTAAATCTGTCCAATTTAATGAACCAGGATATCTAGGGATATATTTTAATGCTTTATGAGCTATCTTATTATTTAAATGATCTAGGTATTTATATTAGATAACCATTAAAAATTGGCATTCTCATGTTTTCCTTATAACCAATGATATCACTAAAACTGGAGTATTCTCATTGATTTTGTGATTATTATAGAACATATTAGTACCATGATTTATAAAGACATCACATCACACTATAGAAACAAGGTTTTTGTTTTGTTTTAGTAATTCAAGAAGTAGAAACTGATGGAAAATTGAATCGAGATACAGCTAGCTACATAAAGCCACCCAAACTGAACATAACCTGCACTTTATTTCAGTAAGAGTAAGCATATTAACAAATAAACAATAAGTTTTCCATTAAAGAATTTATTTGGATATTTGTTTATTTATTTATTTATTTTGTCAGTCATGGGTCTTGAACTTTGGGCCTGGATGTTCTCCCTGCACTTTTCAACTCAAAGCTAATGCTCTACCACTTGAGCCACAGTGCCACTTCCAGCTTTTTCTGTTTATTTGTATTTTTAGGACCGAATTTGAGAATGTACTTTTGAGTTTACCAGTCTATCAAAATAACTTTTAAGCACTTAAATTATTTTACTATTGTAATGAAAAGAAAGTATAACAAGATTGAAAATGCCAATTAAAGACACAAAAACAAAGCATAATGTGAGCTCTTGGACAGGATCCTGGATCAGGTGAAAGTGGCTATGTAGGCCATTATTGGAACAAGTGGTTAACCAGACTAGAATTAGCTAATTACATCAACTATTGTAATATAATTTTGAAAACTGAGTTGTGGGTTCCTTGTCGTTAGGTAATACATAGTCAATTAGTTAAGGGCAATGGGGTATGATGTCTGCAACTTAGTTGAGAAAGAATGATAAAGTAAATACAGCCAACTCTGGGAAAATGTTGCCTTTGTATGTCTGAAATCATTTTACATTAAAAAGTTTTAAAAAGAAAAGATTTGTGATAACTAAAATGTTGATCCATACTGTTCCAAAATGAAAGGATCAAGTTGAGAAAAAGGGATAAATGTAATGAGAAAATACTTAAAATCATCATCATCCAATTAGTCTTAGCGAAACAGCTTTTATCATATTAAGTTCATGTAAATTTATACTGTATTGATTTTCTAACTTCACATTTAATTTGTAAATATTTTGATTAAAACTTTTAAAAAAGGGTTTTCTGTCTATGGCTTTTTTGTGGGTTTTTTCCATAATATGGGAATTATATTACACATAAATAACTAAACTGATATCTGAAGATCTGGAAAAGTTCACACATTTCTCAGATTTGAGAACCATTACTGTAGTCACTGGAGACGTACAGAAAGTACAGTGTAGACATTTTGGGGTATATAGAGAATAGACTGAATGGAGGCCAAGAAGAAGCTAAGATGACCAGAGGTAGTTCTCAGAAGGGATCTGTATCATCTCCTAGGAAACCAACTGTTTATGTCATTTCTTGCTACTCCGGAGCATTAGAATCCTTTGAAAATAATATCCAACTGCTGGAAAAGCTATGAAAGATTAACTAATTCCTTCTTTTCTATGTAAATATGGAGAAACTGAAACTCAGAAAAGGAAAACAACTTTTTCTATTATTCACACAGCCTGGGAGTTAGGCTGAGCTGTGAAAAGAACCTTTCTGAGTTTAATTATGCCATACTGAAATTGTTATTTCTATCTCTGGGCCTGAATAGTCACTCTTCCATAATAGTACTTTGTTCATTCTGATTCTTCATATGATGCAGGTTAATGCATGTTTATATCTGGGAGAAACTCAATGAATATGTATCCCCTCTCAGAATAAATTAGTTCTTCAACCAATATGTACCCTTATGCTGTCATTATTACATTCCCATTACGGAAACAAATGACCAGGACAGTACTTAGACAAACATTAGCAGCTGGCACAAGGTACATTATGTCTATCATATTAATATTTGCTACATCACATCAATAGTTTTTTTAAAGCATGGCTTAGTGTGATCTTTTGTTTCCAATGCTCTTCATGCTCATTTTTATTTCTTTTTCAAAGTTTTGAGGCCTACATCTCATTCTGATACAATGTCATTCAATCATACTATAATACAAAGCAAACAACAGAACAGGAAATTGGTACTTGCATAAAAATAATAACAGCAAAAAGTATATTCCTTACCACCAATGGCCTGGATCAAGCCCTCATTGTCTTTTGAATGGATAACTGCAAACATCTTACTAATCATTTTCCCTTTTATTATGTCCCTACAACCCTCACTTTCCACCTTCTCAATTAATCTTCTCCCAAAATACCCTTTGTAAAGCAAATCTTTAATTACATACATTTCAACATTCCTCCCTCCAACACTGTTTACAGAATCATACACAAACTCCTGAACAATCAATCTAGACTCTGGATCAAAATAAGGGGTTTTGGTCCTTTGCAATACTGAGGCATGGCACTCCAGCTCTCTTTTTCCTACTTATGATTTTGTGTCGATCCTGGGGCTTGAACTTGGGGCCCAAGTGCTATCCCTAAGCTTTTTTTTCTTTTCTTTTCTTTTGTTTTTCTTTTTCTTTTTTTTTTTTTTTTGGTCAGTCATGGGGCTTGAACTCTGTGTCTGGACACTGTCCCTCAGCTCTACAGCTCAAGGTGAGAGCTCTACCATTTGAGGCAGAGTGTCACTTCTGGTTTTCCGGTGGTTTATTGGAGATGAGTCTAACGGAGTTTCATTCTCGGGCTGGTTTTGAAGAGAGAGCCTCAAATGTCAGCCTCCTCAGTAGCTAGGATTACAGGCGTGAGCCACTGGCTCCCAGCCTCTAAGCTTTTTTGCTTAAGGCTAGCACCCAACCAATTGAACAACAGATTTGCTGTGGTCAATTGGAGAGTCTTGAGGACTTTCTTATGAGGCTGGATTTGAACCATGATCTGCTGGATTTGAACCATGATCCTCAGATCTCAGCCTCCTGAATAGCTAGAGTTATAGATGCAAACCACCAGCACTCGTCTTGCTGGTTATTTTTGAGATAGTTTTTACCTGGCTGTTGAGCTCCAACATGCCTACTTTATGCTTTCCACTGTTGCTAGGATCAAAGGCATTTTCTGCTGAGATAGTCTCAAAAATAGTTTCTCCTCTGGGTGGTCCAGAACTGTAATCCTCCCAATCTCATCCTCTTATGTACCTGGGAATGACAGGTACATTCCATTGTGCCCAGTTACGAGCTTAGAGGGCTTTATAACTTTTCTCCTAGGCTTGCCTCAAACTGTGGTCCTCCCAACCTTAGTCCCTCGAGTAGTAGGACTGCAGGTGTTGCCAGTGAATCTGAACCCAAACTAGAAGTTTTAGCATTAGATAGGCTTGCATTTGAGTTATAAATCTGCCAATAACTTTCTTTATGGCATTTGTCATCTCTAGAACATAGTTCCTTAATCTGTGAAATACAGTGAATACCTATGGTCAGCATGTTGTTGTAAGAGGAATAAATGATACAATATCTGGAAATCTACATTACTCAGTTCATCATATACTGTAGAGTCTACTTTTCATCTTTCCATTTATATCCTTATATGACTTTCTGTCCTTGCCCATGCTTTATGCTCTGCCTGAAAGGAAGAGTATATTTATTGAGTGTATACACAAGACTCTTATTCAGAAGTAAAGATTTATTTTACAATATTTATGACGCTTCCTATTTCTTATCCTATTACAAATCTACCTTCAACGTCTAGTACAAATGTGACCTTGACTTGGAAGCCCCGATCTATCTTAAGGCAATTGAGACTATAGAAACTGCTTTGTAAGTTGTAAAGTAAAACAGAAACACCATGTTGAATACTATTACTATCACCATTATTAAACCATTTTCAACTTTTAAATATGCCTACAATTTATATAAATTTTTGCAGGACTTTTATTCAGTGTTTAAACATTCTTATCAAATTTTACATGGAAATTTCATTATGATATTTCCACAGGTGTATACAATGTACCCTGATCAAATTCATTTTATCTATCTTTATTTATGTTTGTTTGTGCTGGTCCTGGGCTTGAGCTCAGGGCATGGGTGCTGTCCATGAGCTTTTTTTTACTCAAGGCTAGTGCTCTACCCCTTTAGCCATAGCTCCACTGATGGTGGTTAGTTTGGGATAAAAATCTCAGACTTTTCTGCCCAAGCTGGCTTTGAAACCATGATCCTTAAATCTCAGCCTCCTGAATAGCTAGGATTACAGGTGTGAACAGCCTTATCTATTATTTTTTTCTCAACTACTTTCCCTTCTTAAACAGTTTCAACAGGTTTCATTGTTGTGTTTTCATAAATCTATGTACTGTAATTCTACTATATTCACTGTTCTTCACCTTCCCCTTTTCCACTGGACCCCAACCCCCAAAACAAGCTGTTCCATATTCCTATTATTCATTTTATTAGTATATATTTATTGTACAAAGGAGATTTACTATGGTACTTATTCAATATCCTTACCAGAAAAATATATGGTTATTAAATAATAACTTTCCTTATAATTTGGTTTCAGCCTGTATGAATAATATAAAAAATTGCTTCCCAATTCTGAGTTTCATATTTTAGAATCTGAATATTTTCGTGGGGAGCAATATCTCCTGATAGAAAGTCATCAAATTATTTAAGATCTATTGAAATTTTCATGATTTGAAATAGTTAAGTAAAGGGTCTCAGCAATGTGGAGAGCATTTAATCCATCAAGATAGTTTATTTAAGAAAAAAACAAAACAGTGACCACTATGGCATCTTAATTTGTGCTAGCCTTATACCAACTACTCTCATCCTTAGAAATATAGCACCCTTAAAAAAGAAATATAACAGCCTTTATTTTTACTTCCATAGGAAACATTATGGAGCTGTAGCACTTTCAAATTCTCAAACAATGACATTGGCAATTAAGATGTTAATATCTTAAAAGACTAGTTTTTTTTAGCCCAGAATCCACACTGTGGAAAATATATGTAGACAAATGTTCAGTGTTATCACATCTGTCTGAAGCAAAGAATATCAGTTGAGGAAAAGAATAAAACTAAACAAAAAAATCTATATTACTATCTGCAGAATGAGATGCTCCTAAAGACATTAGAAAGTTTTGATATATTACTGAGAGTGTAGAAGGTTCTATGCATATATAGAGCTGTGCATATGCTTAAAAGAAACGTAATAGTCCTAAGCTCTTACCAGTGTCTAAAATTGAAGTTTGCAATGTTGAAAGTGGGGGCTAAGACTACTTAGTGAGTAAGATCCCTGCCTGGACTACATAGCTAGAGCCTGTCTCAAAATCTTATAATGATTACTATAATAGTAACAATAGATAAGGAAAATGAGTTTTAAAAAATCAAATGGAAATTGTGCAATTAAAAAATTATGACAAAATGAAAAATATTAGTAATTGGGCTCAATAGAGGATTTTTTGTTTTTGCATTTTGTTTTTTTTTGTTTGTTTATTTTGTTTTGCCGGTCATGGGGCCTGAACTCTGGGTCTGGGCGCTGTTCCTCAGCTCTTCAGCTCAAGGCTAGTGCTCTACCACTGGAGCCACAGCGCCACTTCCGGCTTTTTCTGTTTATGTGGTGCTGAGGAATCAAACCCAGGGCCTCATGCTTGCAAGGCATGCACTCTACTGCTGAGCTACCTTCCCAGCCCCATCAATAGAAGATTTTTATCAGATAGAAAGATAAATCAGTGAACTTAAGAGGAAGTCATTTGAAATTATTAACAATAAAGAACAAAACTTAAAAAAAAAACCTTAGTATTTGTAGAATAGCATTATATAACCACATGTGTTGCAGATATACCTGAAGGGCAGTAGAGAAAAAAGGGGTAAAAGGAAGAAAAAAATGGTCAAATCTTCTCAAATTTGATTTTTAAAAAAACATTAACATACATATAGAGAAATCTAGACCAACTATAGAATGGAGAAACTCAGCACATAACTGTGCATAGCATAATGAACATGTTGAAAGGAAGAAGCAAGAATGAATAAGAGTTCTCCAATATATTTAACAACTCATTTCTCACAGAAAGCAGTGAGAACAGAAGGTAGTCAAGCTAAAATTTTATGTACAGCAAAGCTATCCTAAAATTTTAATCGAAATTTATTATGTTCAGATAAGTAAAACAAAATTACTTTGTCGCTAATAGAATTGTCCTATAATACATACTAAAAAGAGTCCTTCAGGATGAAATGAAAGACAATAAGTACCACCATTAAGAAAACTGTGTACATAAAGATAGCATACATTTATTATTGTTTATAAATCTTTTATGTCCTACTTGACTTAAAACATACCTGCATTAAACTATAATTATGAACCTATGTTGATGGGAACACAGGTGAAATGACAAAATTTCTGAAATCTGAGTATAGAAAGAGTAAAGTTATTGGAGGCTCAAGCCTGGAATCTGAGCTATTCAGAAAGCTGAGAACAGAAGATTATGGTTCAAAGACAGCCTGGACAGAAAAGTCCACACGACTCCATTTCCAATTAACCAGCAAAAAGTAGAACTGAACACATGGCTTAAGCAGTAAAATACCAGCTATGAATAGAAAAAATGTTAAGGAGACTACAAGGCCCTGCATTCGAGCTCTGGTACCAAACAAATCAAAGTGAGCAAACAAATGAAAAAAAACCACAAACAAGGGAAAGGATAAAAAGGGGGGAAGATTAAAGTAGAGCAAAGATTATGAACACCATTAAAAAGTTGACATCTAGCCAGCCACTGGCAGGTCACGCTTGTAATATTAAATGCTCAGGAGGCCAAGATCTTTTTTTTTTTTTTGATCTGGGTCTGGGCACTGTCCCTCAGCTCTTCAGGTCAAGATGAGAGCTCTACCTTGAGCCACAGTGCCACTTCTGGTTTTCTAGTGGTTTATTGGAGATCAGAGTCTCACTGACTTTTCTGCCTGGGCTGGCTTTGAACCGTGATCCTCAGATCTTAGCCTCCTGAGTAGTTAGGATCTTATTATAGTGGTTTGTAGCCAGCACAAGCAGGAAAGTCCATGAATTCTTATTTCCAATAAACTACAAAAAATAAAACAGAAATGGAGCTATGGCTCAAGTGGTAGAGCACTAGCTTTGAGCAAAAGCAGCCCAGGGATAAAGCCTAGGCCTTGAATTCAAGCCAAAGGACCACCACAAACAAAAACAAAAAAAGAAAAAGAAAAGGAGTTTAAGTCACCAAGAAAATGTATCAATTTTAGAAATATATTCTCACAGAAGTCTCCAAATATATTTCATCTTATTAGTAAAGCTGAATGGAAAAATACATAATTCAATAATCATTATTAAAATCTGCAAAATTAAACTTTTATTTATTGACAGATTATCATCAAAGAGATAGAAATCTTGAACAATATTTTATATCAGTGCTTAACAGTCATCCATGGATCACTCCATTCAACAGCATATTAAAAATATGTCAGGCTACCAGATAAGTCTTAAGGAATGTAATACTTAGATCATATAAATTATATTTCCTGGCTACAATTGAATGAATGCAAACTAGAATCAATAACAAAGATTTTCAGTGAGTATTAAATTAGTTATATAGGAGCAAAAAAGCTCCAAGGTAATATGCATAGTCTGAGTACTAGATTTTAATTTACTATGTAGTCATAAAAGCTCAGAAAAGGGATTTTTGGAAACTTACACCAAAAAGCACTGGTGAAATTGTTAATCATGTTTAAGCTGATTCAAACATTATGCCATTTATAAATGTACCAAATATTACATCATACTCTATTAATTTGTACAATATTTATTGTTTTATGTATCAGACAAATTTTTTGAAATTCAAAAAAGGAGCCTGGTGCTAGTGCCTCGTGTCTGTAATCTTAGTTACTTAGTGGCTAAAATCTGAGGATTGCACTTTGAAGTCAGCCCAGGTAGGAACATCTATGAATCTAATATCTCCAATTAAACTTGAAAAAGCCAGAAGTGGAGCTGTGGCTCAAGTGGTAGAGCACTAGAGTACTTCAGCAAAAAATGCTCAAGGACAGCAACCAGGCTCCTTGTTCAAGTCTCAGCACCCTAAAGTAGAGCTGTAGCTTGAATAGTAGAATGCTAGCTTTGAGCCAGATAAGCTCAGAGACAACACCCAGGCCCTTAGTTCAAGCCTCTTGATTAGTACAAAACATATAAGAAAAAAAGAAATGAGATATAAGTGTATATTGCTAAGTGGAAAATACCAATGTGAAAGAAAACTACTATTTGATTCCAACTATAGAATGTTCTGATAAAACCAAAACTTGTAGGTAAAATGAAAGGATAGTTGTAATTAGGGGTTCAAGAAGAAGCGGGCAAGAGAGTAAGTGGAATACAGAGAAGTATTAGTATAATGGAATTAACTATGTATAGTGGAATTAACTATATAACTAAATATCTACTATTATTATAATTGATTGATGGCAAATCCTTAGAACAGATTGAAATGTAAAGTGAACTACGGATTTTAATAATAATATATCAATATGGGTTCATTGTAATAAGTTATAATAATGCAAGATGTACTAAAGGAGAAATTATGTGCCACTGAGCAGGAGAGAGGAGATATAAAGGAACCAATGATATTTTTCATGCAATTATCCTGCAAATGTAAAACTCTTTTATAATGTAGAGACTATTAAAATAACCTGTGTGCCAGTGGCTCTCACTTACAATCCTAGATAATCAAGAGGCTAATATTTGGATCCTGGCTCAAAGCCAGCTCAGGCAGGAAAGTCCATGAGACACTTATATTCAATTAACCACAAATAGAGCAAAAGTGAAGTGGTGGCTCAAGTGGTAAAGCACTAGTTTTAAGAAAAAAAAAAGCTCAGAAACAGTGTGCCAAGATAGGAACAACAAAGGAGTGAGCACTACCCAAAGGAGTAAATAAATGAAGGATATAACTTAATAGGGAGTAGAAAAAACAGGAAAAGTCAATTAAACAAGAAAGTACATTCTTAGAATTAACCAACAAAATTTGTAAATTTTTAATTTGACAAAGAAAACTAGAGATAGAAGAACAAAATCAGTCACAAAAGCAACAAGATTGCTGACACTACCAAAATAAAAAGGAATGTGTTGAAATATCATGAATATGCTAAATTTTTAGTTTATAAAGCTAAGATAAACAATTTCCTAGAGTAAACCAACTATCAAAACTGAAAGAATATATACAAAATCTAAATATTTCTGTAAAAAGTAGACAAATTATCAGAAATCAAACCAATTCTCACAAAGAAATGTCCATATGAGGTCACTGCTGAAATTTGCCATATGTTTAAACAAGATTAATGAAATAATTACTCACAATATCTTTAAATAATTGAATGAAAATACCTCTGATTAAATCAATTTTACTTGCAAACCAAAATGTTGTTTTGAAATCCCTTTGTACAATTACACAAAGATAATTTATTTTAAAATTAAGTTAAAAAATAGCTGGGTGTAAGTGGCCCAAGCCTGTTATCCTACCAACTCAAAAGGCTGAGCTCTAAAGATTCTGATTCAAAGGCAGCCCCAGCAAGAAAGTGCATGTATCTCCAATTAACCATAAAAAATACACAGAAATAAAAGACAAAAGACTTATACAATCTGAAGAGAAATCAAAGTTAATAGCTATGTGCATATGATCATATAAAGTGATATTTATCCAAATGAACTGCAAGAAATGGAAACAAGAGGTTGCTATTTTGTTTGTTTTTTCTCCTTTGTTTTTGTTTTCTGTACCTTTTGTCTCATATGTAAATTTATATGTTTTGGGTAGGGCAAGGAGGGAACATAGAAATATGGGATGAAAAGCAGTAATGATACTCCCTAGACATTATGTTGAAAATAAACTATACAACCTGGGGGGGGCTGTTAGGAGGGAAAAACTGGGAGAAAATGAGGGAAGAGGTGGCACTGTTCAAGAAGAAATGAACTCATTTAGCTGACTTATGAAACTGTAACCCCTCTGTACATTACCTCTAAAATAACAATACAAAAAAAGCCAGAGTGACATGGGTGCTGGTGGCCCTCTGTTATTATGTTAGCTACTCAAGAAGCTGAGAGATCTGAGGTTCATCGAAAATCTTTGAGACTGTTATCTTCAATTGACCACCAAAAAGCCAGATGTGGAGCTGTGGCTCAAGTGTGTGAACCTTGAGCAAAAAACTTAAGAGCAGTGTTCAAGCCCTGAGTTCAAGCCCCAAGATAGGTACATGCACGAAACAGCCAAGAGTGGAGCTAGGGTTCAAGTATTAGAAGGGTAATCTTAAGTAAAAAAGCTAAGGAAGAAAGCCGAGGCCCTGAGTTCAAGTCCTAGGACTTGCAAAAGGAAGGAAGGAAGGGAGGAAGGGAGAAAGGGAGGAAGGGAAGGAGGGAGGGAGGAAGAGAGAAGAAAGAAAGGAAGGAAGGAAGGAAGGAAGGAAGGAAGGAAGGAAGGAAGGAAGGAACGAAGGAAGGAAGGAAGGAAGGAAGGAAGAAAAGGAAAGAAGGAAGGAAGGGAGGGAGGGAGGGAGAGAGAGGAAAGGAAGGAAGGAAAGAAGGAAGGAAGGAAAGGAGGGAGGGAGGGAAGGAGAGAAGAATGGAGGGAGGGAAGGTCTCAAGCCAGTAATCTTAGCTACTAAAATAGAATGAGATCTGGATATAAAGCCTGAAGTTTAAACCTTAGTGATACACAAACAAAAAATATTAATTCCATGATATCAGTATTGCCATAATACCAAAATTTAAAAATCACTAGAAAACAATATACCAATGTCATTTAAATACAGGTATTTTAAACTAAAAAAAATACTGGTCAACATAGCAACATATAAAAAATGTATATACATGATGAGTAAAACTCATTTTCCAGAAACGCAAGCTTGTTTCTGTGTATGAAAATTTAGCAGTATCATCATAAACAAGGGAAGAATGCCAACACTCACCACTTTTACTCATCATGAGATTGCAATTACGTTAAGAAAAAAATAAAGTCATGCAAATCTCAAAGGAAAATGTAAGATTACTCTCTTTGCAGATGATATGATCACATATTTGGAAGCCTAAAATCCTAAAAGTTCTGTCAAAAACCTCTTTTAAAAATTCTTTGTTGCTTTGTATGTCCCTCCCCCACGGTATAACCCCTGTTTTCACTGTATTTGATGTTGGTATAATTTGTGGAGGGGAAGGGGAAAAACAAATCGTTTAAATAGGGATACAGGTGGACCCATTGCCACAATGAGATGTACAAGTCATTATGTCAAAAACGAACTTTACAACTTTGTGGGGGGGGAGTGAGGGGAGGGGGCGGTGCGGGTGGGGGGCAGATGGGAGGGATGGTAAAGGGAAACAAAGGAGGAGGCAACAATGCTTGATAAGAAATGTACTCATTTGGGGCTGGGGGTTTAGCCCAGCGGAAGGGCGCCTGCCCAGCTCTTGCAAGGCCCTGGGTTCGGTCCTCAGCCCTGGAAAAAAAAGAAAAAAGAAATGTACTCATTACCTTACTCGTGTAATTGTAATCCCTCTGTACAGAATCTTTACAATTAAAAATATATATTAAAAAAATTCAGTTCAATATCAGGATACAAAATTGGTTGTGTTTCTATACACTGACGATAGGCTATCTGAAAAAGAAATTAATAAAATTATCATATTTATCCTAGCAAAAAGAATAAAATACATAAGAATAAATTTAACTGAGTAGTTTCTCTTAGGTTGTTCAAGCTTCTATAACAGAATACCATAGAGTGGGTTACTTAACTAACAAATATTTCTCTCAGTTGTAAAGAGACTTATAAGGTTAGCGCCACCACACAGAGTAATAGTGAAGGAGTAGGAAAAAGAACCCTGTAGATAGTCCCCAAGAGGGTGATGTGTAGTAGAACCTTGGGAGAAAAGCCTCACACCACAGAACTATTATGTCCACAAATATGTGATTCCTGTTTGGGAGTGCTGCACACATGAAAATCCAATCCATTTCTGAGCTGAGCCCAGGGAATGAAGCCAGGAATGCCCAACACCCATCATCATATACTAAGGCTGTGGGACAAAGGAGATTATTGGCTAGCTGAAAGATTTAATGTTGCATTTCCTAATGGATTTTGGAATTACTTGGGAATAATTACCTGCTCTGTTCTTGCCTATTTATTCCTTTTAGAATGATAATGTCTGTGGTCATGTACTCACCTCTTAAAGGCCTGAGCATTAGATTCCTGCTACCTTGCCAGTGACTAGTTATCACAAGAATGGGGTTGTTATAAAAGCAAATTTGTCTCACAGTGATCCTTTGTTCACTGGCACTTCCACTTTCCACCCAGGGATGAAACAGCAAAGAAAGTTGTTACAAGATGAAAGCCTCTGTATCATGGATTTTCCAGCTTCTACTATTAAGAAGTAAATCTCTATTCTTAATAAATAAATCACTTTCAGGTATTTTCTTTTACTTTCGTGTGTGTGTGTGTGTGTGTGTGTGTGTGTGTGTGTGTGTGTGTGTGTGCCATTTTAAATTCAGGCCCTAACTGCTGTCCAATAGCTTTTTTTTTCTCAAAGCTGTCCCATTACCATTTGACACACTGCCCATACCTTTACTTCTAAATTTTTGGTGGTTAATTACAGATAAGAGACTCACAGACTTTTCTGCCTGGACTGGCTTCAAACCTTGATCTTCAGATCTCTGCCTTCTGAATAGGAGAATTACAGGTGACTTCAGGTATTTTCTTGTGACAGAATAAAATAAACTAGGATGTATGCATACAAATATTGGTCTATAGTTTTATTTTTTTATGTCTCTGCTTTCAGTTTCAGGGTAACACTGGTCTCATCAAAAGAGTTGGTAAATATTTCCCTACCCCGTTAATTTGGAGTGGAGAGGGGAGAATTGGGAAAGGCTTACTATTAGTGTTTGTTCAAATTCAGTGATGATGATATCAGGTCCTCAGGTTTTCTTTGATGAAAGAGCTTTATTATTAATTCAATCACCCTACTCAGTTATGGATTTCCTCAGATTTTCATTATGATTCAACCTTAGTAATTTGTATAATTAAGGGATTTATCTATTTCTTTTACATTAACCAATTTAGGGAGGTTGTCTTTTCTCCAAGATGTTTTCTAAATTTTCTTTTTTTTTTTTTTGGTGGGTCATGGGTCTTGAACTCTGCGCTTGGGCACTGTCCCTGAGCTCTTCAGCTCAGGCAAGCTCTCTACTACTTAAGCCACAGCGCCACTTCCGTTTTCTGTTGGTTAATTGGAGATGAGTCTCATGTACATTCCTGCCTGGCTTTGAACCGTGATCCTCAGATCTCAGCTCCTGAGTAGCTAGGATTACAGGCATGAACCACCGGTGCCTGGCTTGAATTTTCATTTTGATTTCTTCTTTGACCTGAATAAATATTGTTTGAGAGCATATTGTTCAGGAGCAGGTTGTTTAATTTCTATGTACTTGTGAATTTTCTGGTTGTCCCTCTGCTGTGATTTCTAGTTTCATATTGTTGTGTTAGAAAAAGATACTTGATATTATTTAATCTTATTAAATCTGTAAAGAGTTGTTTAGAAGGCTGGCATAGTGTCTGTCTTGTAAAATGGTCCATGTGTGTTTAAGAAATCTGTATTCCATTGTTGTTGGATTGAATTATCTCACAGTACCAAGGGTAGTAAGAGAGCAATCATACAAAAAATAGAGAATCCAATCAGAAAGAAAGATTCAAAACAATATATTCAGGTGATGACAACAATTTACAAATGGAAGATGCATTTCTTTACACTAACAAAAGTATATTTACAAAACCCAAAATAATTCTATTTGTAATAGCATGAAAAAGAACACAATAACTTGGGAATAAATTTAACCAAGGAGTTGAAAGATATCTCCACTGAAAAGCATGAAATATTGATGAAGTGATGAATAAATATTTAACAAGATCTATTGTTTGTGAATTAAAAGAATTAATATTGTTAAAAATTCCCAAGGTACCCAAACTTATTCATAGGCTGAATACAATCCCTATCAAAATTCTAATGACATTTTCATAAAAAAGGGAAAGAAATTCATATGGGAATACACAAGATACTGAGCAGCCCAAGCTAACCCAATAAAGAAAAACAAAGTTGGAGATATCATATCAAGTTCAATCAGTACTTTACAAAGCTGCAGTAATATGAGTTTAGTTCATGTAGAAAAACAGACATATAGGCAAGTGAAATAGAATGGAATATCTAAGAACCACACAGACAACTAATATTTAGCACCAGTAGATAAAGTACATTTTCTTCACCAAATGGTAACATCATATTTACATGCAAAAGAATTAAATTGTACTCTAATATTATACACTAAAATTAACTCAAAATAGATTGGAAAACTAAACATAAGAACCCAAACTACACAACTCCTAGAAGAAAGTGTGTGTGCTGGTACTGGGACTGGAACTTAGGGCCTGTGTGCTGTTCCTTAGCTTTTTCACTCAAGGCTGTTACTGTACCACTTCAGCCACAGCTCCACTTCTGGATTTTTGCTGATTGATCAGATATAAGGATATACAATACTCAGGGTACCAAAATCAAATACAGTGACAATAGGGGATAAAGCATGGGGGGGGGAACACAAAAGATAAAAGAAATCATGTAGTACAATAAAAACAACAACAAATAAATATATGTTTATCTGAGTCAGGGACGGGAAGGGGAACAACAAAATGGTGAGATAAAGGACAAAGGGGGAACCAATGCAACAGCGATACACATAAGACAATATGTTGAAAATGATCTGTACAGCTTGGGGTGGGGTGAAAGAAAGAGGGAGAAAAATGAGGGAGAAGGTAACAAGTTAGATAAGAAATGTACTCACTACCTTACTTATGTAACTTTAACCCCACTGTACACTACCTTGACAATAAAATTAAAATAAAAAAATAAATATAATACACAGCATTCTCCCTACTCTTAAACACTATCCCAGTGCCTTGTGCAGAACCACCCCATAGGTTAGGCACTAAAGTTGAGCAAATTATTTCTTCTCAATTGTGATGAGGACAATAAATACATAGTTTAATGGTTAAAAAATAAAAGAGTCTCTCAAACTTGACTACCCAAACTGTGATCTTCAGATCTCAGCCTCCTGAGTAGCTAGAATTACAGGGTGAGAGCCTAGAGCCTGGTTGTGAAATTTTAAGTGATGCTAATGTTTCTAGTTAAAGCACCACTCTCTGAATAATTATGTCAGAAGAGATTTAATTTCTTCAAGATAGTATTGAAAAGAGGAAAAAGACAGGCATGGCCTCATATGCCTGTAATTCCAGCTATCCAGGAGATGCAAGTTTCAGGCAAATTCTAGGCCAGCTGGCAAAATTAGTGAGACCCTGTCTACATAGACTCTGTATACCTCAGAAACAGTACAATGCAAAAAGAGCTGGAGGGTAAAGTTTAAATGGTAGAGCATTTCTCTAGCATGCACAAGACTCTGGGTATAATCACTAATACCTCAAAATGAAAAATATAAAAGGAAGATGAGCTTAAAGATAAAAGAAGATAAAAGATAAAAGAGACATGTCAGTCCATTGTCATCTATATATACATTTTGTTAAGATCGTGATTGAACTGAAGTAGCTACAAAATATTTGGGAATAATACAGAAGCTAGAAGGGGTAGCCAAGGAAGAGTTTTATTAAGAAGACAGAGACACTGGATGCTGGGGGTTGTTGTCTGCAATCCTAGCTAATCAAGAGTCTGAGAGCTGAGGATCACATTTTGAAGCCAGCCAGGGCAAGAAAGTCCCGTAAAATTCTTCTCTACCACTAAAAAGCTGGAAGTGGAGCTGTGGCTCAAGTGGTAGGGTGCTAGCCTAGAGTTAAAAAGTGCAGGGACAGCACTTAGGTCCTGAGATCAAGCCACAGGTTCAGCAACAAAATATTTATATTTGAGGACAATTAGGGAAATCTGATAATATTGTTTGCTGAAATGTTTTAGATATGATCATTGTATGTGGTTGTGCTATTTTAAATTTTTATCTAGTATAGATAAAAATAGTATAGATTTTTATATAGTATAGATCTAGTATAGATGTTTATGGATGATAGCCTAAGGTAGCTAGACTTTATACACTGGTTTGGTGGTTTAATTACTTAGTTGTGTCTTAGTCCTTAGATTAAGGACTCGGTCCTTAGAATGAAACTACAGGGAGGTAGTGGAATCTTCAAGAGGTGGTTTTACCAATGGGATGTCCTTGCCATTGTGAGCATGCCCACAAAGGATCATGGGGCTCATCATTTCCTCTGGCATTTTATGACAATATAAACTCTTAATTTCTCCCTCTCCCTCTCTCTCTCCCTCTCTCTCTCCCTCTCTCTATCCCTCCCTCCCCCTCCCCTCCCTCCTCTCTCTTAATATAAACTCTTAATGTCTCCCTCCCTCCCTCCCTCCCTCCCCCCCCTCTTGCATGCTTTCATGCAAGCATGATGTGACTGCTTACCCAGTGAACATTCCTGCCATTATGATCCACCATCTGCCCTTGGCCCCTCACCACATCCAAAACCTGCAACACACTATTTTCTCTTTCAGCCTCCAAAATTTTGAGCTAAAGAAACATTTCCGCTTTGTAAAATTAGCTGCCTTGGGTACTTCATTGTACATATAAACACAATTGAATTCTTGTGAAATTACTGCTCTCTGCCATGTTTTAGGAATCTGTTGGATTTAGAATAAAATTTTACTGAAAGTAGAGGGGAATTGTTAATAATTTGGAGTTGCGTTAAGCCAGGCACAAGCAAGCTATCCATCTTTTCTCTTTATTTCCTCCCTCCTTCTTTCCCTCCCTACATCCCTTTCTTCCTCCTTGCTTCCCTTACTTTCTCTCTGCCTCCCTCTCTCCTTTTGGGGTCACCAGGTACAACTGTCAGACTGTTGTGTATTTCTGGGACTGTCAAGCCATCAGGACAACATCTTTACACTTGTCTGCCAAAAGCATTCCCAGTACAGTTGCTACAAAACTTCCACAGCCATTCAGTCCTGCAAATATGTACAACACAAAACAGGTAAATCAGTCTTAATAATGAAAACATGTATGAAAACCTCATACATGTTTTAACCTGAACCATTTTAGTGGGACCTCTGCTTTATTTCCCACTGTATCTTGGAAGGATGAAATATGTGTTATTGTTATATTTAAGTAGGTGTACAAAGGAATTGCCATTTAACAAAGCAGTTTATGAATACAATATATCTTATCAATATCAGTATTTTCAACATTCTTACCCTTCCCTTTCTCTCACTCTTCTTTATCTTCTAGGCTATACATTTGATTCTTTTTTGCATATAGTCTCTCTCTCTCTTTCTGTGTGTGTGTATGTGTGTGTGTGCGTGCGTGCGTGCGTGTGCATGTCTGTTTGCTGGTGGTAGGGCTTAAACTCAAGGCCTGGGCACTGTCTCTGAGCCTTTGTGATCAAGGCTAGCACTCTATTACTTTGAAACACATTTTCTTTTTTTTCTTTTTTTTTTA
>NW_012267403.1:2811814-2895786 GCF_000151885.1 Dipodomys ordii
TGTGAACAGAAGGGAACCCTACTGTTGGTGGGAGTGTAAACTTTTTCAACCACTTTGGAAAGTAATATGGATGTTCCTCAAAAGACTCCACATAGAAGTTCGCTATGACCTAGCAATCCTACTTTTAGGCATTTACCCAAATGATCACAAACAAGACCATTTCTTTTTATTTTTAATCATATTTTCACTTCCTGCTTTTTGGTGGTCATATGAATATCATGGACTTTCTTGCCCAGGCTGGCTTTTAACCACAATCCTCCTTTGTCAGTCTTCTGAGTAGCTGGGATTACAGGCATGGGCCACAGATACCTAGCTAGAGTACTTATTTCACTCATAGCTTTGTGTAATACACCCTCTAATTTTTTTTAATTTATTTATTGTGACTAAGTGATTATATAATTTCACAGTATGTAGGATAGTGATACTTAGTTAAAGTCACAAACACATTCTAACCTTCATGGGCCAAATTGTCTATCATGGTCTATAAAGTTTTGAGTTCTATGAGCTTTGACAATATAGTTGTTTCTTCCACATTGGGTGATATGTACATTCCTTTCCTTTTGCATAGTGTCAGCTGTTCCCTCTTTCCCACTCATTCCCTCCCTCCCATCACTGCCATTGAGTTGCTTAGTTTTTTCTAGTTCCATCCATTTCCCTGGGAATGCTATTATTTTGTCCTTTCTAATGGCTGCATAATATTCCATTGTATATAGATACCACAATTTTTGGATCCATTCATCTGGATTGTTAATATATCCTAGCTATTGTGAACAGTGCTTCAATAAGCATGGAGGTGCATATGTCCTTGTATCCTGGTTCCTGTTGTTCACGATAGATGCCTAGGAGTGGTATGGCTGTGTCATAGGGGAGGTCAATATTTAGCTTTCTGAGGAACCTCCAGACTGTTTTCCAGAGTGGTTGTTTGAGTGTACAATCCTACAGGCAAGGTAATAGGATTCCTCCTTCTCCACATCCCATCCAGCATTTGTCATTGGCTGACTTTAGGATGTGGGCATTCTGACTGGGGTAAGGTGGTATCTCAGGGTTGTCTTTATTTGCATTTCCTTTACAACCAGGGTCGTAAACACTTCTCATGTGTTTCTTTGCCATTTTTATCACTTCTTCTGAGAAGTATCTCTTTACTTCACTTGCCCATTTAGTAGTTGGTTTGTTGGGTTTGGGAGGGATGAGTTTCTTGAGTTACCTGTATATACTGGATATTAACCCCTTGTCTGATATATTGTTGATAAACCTTTTATTTAAGGGGACAATGCGCTTCTGCTAGTTCATATTTGAAACTAGAAAACTGGACTTCAATCAGCCTAGACCTACATGTAATGCACTTTTGACTCTTACTACACAAGCTTTCCTCATTTTCTCTGTACCTCCATTACCAAAGCTTATCATGTTGTCTGACACATAGTAGGTAGCCACAAAAGAAGAAAATAGCTGAAATTAAATTGTGTCCATGCAACAAATTACTATTGTACCTAATTCATTTATCTCTCCTTAGTTATAATTTTATTTTAGTCTTATGAGGGGAATGAGTCACTTTTTAATTTTATAATTATATTGTCTCTGGTTAAGTGATCAATTTCTTTCTTTCTAACTTTTTTAAGTGTATAGTTAATGCTATGGATTTTTCTCTCATTATAACCTTGGCTGCTTCCCAGAGACTGTGTGGCTCTGTGCTCAATAAATCATCTATCTCAAAATAATCTTTCAGAGTTTCATCTATTTAATTTATATTTCTTGAGCAATTGAGTAATCATTTGTTCACACTGTTCTGAAAATAACATTGAATGGGGAGTTTGGAGACCTGGATTTGTGTACTGCATTTACCGTATTCTCTGCAGAATTAGATACATTGTGGGAAGGTTATGTTAAGATGATCTAAAATTGCCATCTTCTATAAATCTATGATTCTGTTTTTTTGTGAAAAATGACTTTGCCAAAAGTAACCATAATCTGCATTTCTAGTCTTGTTTCCTAAAACCCATTATTGCCTGTTACAGTGCTGCTTGCTTAATTGAAGTAGCAATTACCATTAGGCAATTGCCCCTTTTATATGCTTTAACAAATCTCACATTTGCTCGACAGTCCTGGAAGATAAGTGTTAAGAGATTTCTTCCTTTTCAGCACGTATAAACTATGAGTCTGTCCAATCCATTTGGCAACTAACCCACTATCCTTCCTTCCTTCCTTCCTATCTAATGCCAATAATAGCCCTTACATCTTTTTTTTTTTTTGTCAGTCCTGGGGATTGAACTCTGGGCCTGAGTGCTGTCCCTCAGCTCTTCAGGTCAAGGCTAGCACTCTACCACTTGAGCTACTGCGCCACATTCAGTTTTCTGATGGTTTATTGGAGATAAGAGTTTCATGGAGTTTCCTGCTTGGGTTCACTTTGAACCATGATCCTCAGATCTCAGCCTCCTGAGTAGCTAGGATTACAGGCGTGAGCCACCGGTGCCCACCTAGCTGTTACCTCTTAACTCTCATCATTATTATTTTATCCACAATTGCTCATGCTGATCGAAGGCTTGCTTTTTTCTTTTCTGTTTGGAGTTATACATTCATATTTGTAATTATAATACCACTATGCTATAAGGAATGTGGCAAATAAGAAAAAATGTCAACAATAATTATGAATTTCTATTTTGATCTATTCTTTTTGCTTTCTTTGTTTCATATTCATAGATTTTCTTTAAATATAACAGTTATAATTTTTCCTGATTTTGGGACTCCTTATTAGTGAAAGAGCTTTTCCACTTCACCACCTCCTCTTTAAAAAGCTTTATTTTAATTGAAAAGGTTATATAACATTAAAATTGGATGCAAAAAAGATTAAAAGAATAAAATAGTCCTCCCCTCATGGGCTGAATATAACAATTGCTATTATTTTTCCCTATTTTTACTTAGACATGTGTTCATTTTTAAATATTTTCAAGTCTTATTTTATTCTTAATTTTCAACTGAGTATTTTCTGTTTGCCATATCATATTCATGAGTTTTACCATAAAATATGAAAACAAACAAAAATCTGATTGCTCTAACCAAACATAACCATGTTACTACATTATTGCTTTCTGTTTTATATTTTTTGGTCTGCCTATTTTATATTGTAATCACAGAACACATATTATTGTAGCATCATGTTTTCATATTTCCTTAAGATCAGGCCTTTGCCATGTCACTACAATCTCCTAGATAGCACTTTAAAAGCTGATGCAATCAGATTTTTGAAAATATACTCTACCTCATCATAAAATAAAGTGATGAAACACTGTACTCTGAACAAATTAAGTATAACCCTCACCAACTCTTGGAACACATTACCTTGTCTTTCCATATAACCCTATAAGTCCAGCCCTATGAGCAAACTACTAACTTAATTGAACTATATTTTAAAAATATTTTGAAGGAAGTAGAAGTTTGGCTCAAGTGCCAGAGCTGCTAGTCTTCAGTGAAAAAAGAGAGTACAAGGCTTTGAGTTCAAGCCCCAGTACTGGCACAAAATACACACAAAGACACACAGACACACACACATACACACATATTTTTTCCTAACACTCAATCTTACCTCAACAACCTCAACAATACATGTAGTACTGCACCACCTGATGAAGGATCTGGTGAAGTGATGCCTTCAGAAGAGCTGAAATGCTCTTCTTGGCTGCATATTACATTCATATCATCATCATCACCTTCATCACCATCAGTAATGCACAGCTACATAATAAATGCTCTTCATCATTCACATTGTACTGATGAGTACCCATATAGAGTTTTATATGTTTTTAAAGTTATATAGGTTAAGAGTGTAGAAATGTTTAAGAGCATATGAAGATTTTATAAGAGTGTGGGAAAGGTTAATAAAAGAATGGGAAAAGTTTATAGGAGAGACATAGATCCTATGGTTTCCCTCATATGTAATAATTAGTATATATCTAGTATATATCAGTTGAGCAGAATAGCTCAATGGCTATGTATATATGACCATATAAAATGATGCTAAGTAAAATGAACTCCAAGACATGGAAACAAGAGGTTTTTCTTTGTTGTTGCTGTTGTTGTTTTAATGTACTATGTGATTGTTGTTTTTCTTTTGTTTTTCCCCCCTATGGTCCTGTTGATTTCCCTTGTTGATTTTGGCACCCTGGGTATTGTATATATGCTTATCTGAATTAGGAATGACAAGGAGAACAACAAAATGGTGAGACAAAGGACAAAGGAAAAACAGAAGTAATAATGATACTCACAAGACAGTATGTTGGAAATGAACTGTAAAACTTGGGTGGGGGGATTAGGGGGAGGGAAAGCGGGAGAAAACTGAGGGAGAGGGTAACAATTTTGATTAAAAAATGTACTTACTAACTTAATTTATCCCCTCTGTACATAACCTGACGATAAAATTAAATTTAAAAAAATTCTGACCAGGCGTTGGTGGTTTAGGCCTGTAATCCCAGGTACTCAGTAAACTGATATCTGAGGATCACAGTTTGCAGCCAGCCTCAGCAGGAAATTCCCTGAGATTCTTATCTCAAATTACCACCAGAAAACCAAAAGGGGAGCTGTGGTTCCAAGTGGTAGAGCACTAGCCTTGACCAAAAGAGCTCAAGGAGAGTACCCAGACCCTGAGTTCAAATTCTATGATTGATTAAAAAAGAAAAGATAAAATCATTATGAGTAATTTGGAGAACAGACAAAATAAAAATAACATTCCTACTCACACTAAAACATAGTCACATCAATTGGTCAATTGTGTCTCTTTTCTTGCACATATCTATATTCATTTTTATTTATGGATTTATTTTTATTTTGGTGCTGGTACTGGGGCTTCAAGTCAAAGTGTTAAGTTCTGTGTGCAAGGTCTTCCGTGGGAGGGTGAAGCAGACTCCTTGTTCTTCTTGGCTATGTCTCAGCCCAGTACTTGTGTCACCTAAATAACTGGCACACCTGGGCTGTCACCTTCCCCTCCTACAAGGTCACATCCTGGGATGCCCCTGAATCCCATCCCACTGAAAGAAGAAGGTCCCAGGCCCTGAGATCACACAAACATCCTGTGTGGACACATGTTCACTCACCTGTCCACATCCACTCCCCACCCCTTCCCTGGATCTCACCTCAGCCCCTCTGCTTCATCCAGGTGGTATTCACCTTACACAGATCAGGCAGAAGTTCAGTAAAATGATATACTTCTCTTCCTGCCTGAATATCACGTGGCGTTCTCTTTATCTGCTACCTAATTATACCTACCTATTTAATATACCTTACACTGACGCCTTTTTCTATTCATGGCTTCACTCTCCTACTTGAGCCACAGTTCTACTTCTAGCTTTTTGCTAGTTCACTGAGGATAAGAATCTCTCAGACTTTCTTGCCTGGGCTGGCTTTGAACTCAAATCCTTAAGGTATAAGCCTCTTGAGTAGCTAGGACTACAGGTGTAAGCCACTGGTGCCTTATTATACATCTATTCTGAATAAGATTAGCTAGAATTTTTTCACCTCTTAATTTTGAATTAGCTTCTCCCATGATGTTAATACTAATAAACACATTTTACAGAAAGAAAAAGTCTTGAAGTGTCTGTACTTTCTATCTAAAACATTTGCATTTTTAGCATAAGTTCACTGTTTTATTTTCATGACTTTATATTATGACTTTATATTGCTGGTAAAGAATGTTCAGTGACATAATTATCATTAGAAACATGTCTCCCTGATATGCAAATGTTAAATTCAAAACACACTGAGATATGACAAAGTAAACAGGACTCAAGAAACAAAGAATATTTTAATTTGTTGCAATGTTTTTTAGAGTAGTCTATGTTCTTAACCCCACATACACTATATACATGTGCACATAAAGGGGAAGCCAGGAGGAGGGCACAGAATCAGAGGAAAATGGGTTAAAAAATAATAGTTAATACTTATAGTACATTTATAATTGTCAGACATATTTCACTTCCCATTTATAAAAAACATACTGTCTGGGAATGTGTCTAAGTGGGAGAGTGCTTGCCTACCATACATGAAGCCACATAAACAGAAAAGGCCAGAAGTGGTGTTGTGGTTAAGTAGTAGAGTGCTAGCCTTGAGCACAAAGAGGCTCAGGGACAGAGCCCAGGCCCGGAGTTCAAGCCCCAGGACTGTCAAAAAAATACTTATGCATATATAAAAAGACAACAGAACAGCACTAAAAGAAATTCTTGGGGGGGGGCGAATATCAGAGGATAGCCCTGCTATTATTATTTCTATATATCTTTGTTATCTTTTTCCCTATATTTTATTTGACATAATTAAAGTTATAATTTGGTTCTATCTTCTTTTACTTGTCGTGATAGAAACAAGCAGCATCTACGCTACTATTTCTGTTTGTAAACTTAATATATTTTTGAGCCAGTCTTGGCATGAGTCATCAGTGTCCAGCCATAATACGTGTTTAAACGACAATCCTAATAACAACTATTAAATTCTTAATACTGCAAAGATTCTCTGTCATTCTATCATGCTAACAGAAACTACATTTCATGTGCCCATGGGCATGGGTTTATATTTGCTATGATAACTCTATGCCATTTTATACCTTGCTTTTAAAAATTTTAAACATTTGGCAAAGAATTTCAAAACAAAACAAAACAATCCTCCTAATGTCATCAAACATACATAGCGGCTGTACACATTTTTCAAAACTCTCTTTTGTCTTTTACTTTGTTACCTTTACAGATAGATTTTTGTGTGCGCTAAAACTGGATCTTGAACCCAGGGCCTGGGCACTGTCTCTGAGTTTTTTCACTTAAGCCCAGGTGCTCTATCACATGAGCCACAGCTCCACGTTTTTTTTGGCTATCAGTTGGAACTAAGAGTCTCACAGACTTTCTTGCCCTGGTGGCTTGGAACCATAATTCTCAGAGCTTATGCCCTTAAGTAGCCAGAATTGGTGTGAGCTAGTGGCACCCAGATAATAGTTGGATTTTTGACTATCGTTAAAATTTCTCTGGTCAACAAACTATTGTTGATGAGTATTTAATGTCTGTTAAAGGGACAAATAAATCTCCCTAGCCTCTAGTATATTTTGGATTAACATTTTTTATTAGTCTGATGACATATACCTATAATTATTGCTATTTGAGGAGTGGAGATCTGGAGATGTAGAGATCTGGAGGACCACAATTCAAGGTCAGACTGGGTAAAAAGTTAGCTTCAATGATTCCCACCTGTCTTCTATATGAGAAAGCAGAGATTGGGAAGATCATAGTCCCAGGCCAGCCCAAGCAGAACATTTCTTAAGACCTCATTTTAACAGAAAAAAAGCAGGGCAGGGAAGTACACACAGATTATCCCAGCTGCAGCCTGAAGTGCAAATGGAAAGATCATGGTCCAAGGTGGCCTAGGAAAAGAGTGAGTCCCCATCTCAAAAGTAAACTGAGTAAAATGGTCTGGAGGCTTAGTTCTGGTGGTAGAGTACCTGCCTAGCAAATACAAAGTTCAAACCAGAGTACTGCCAAAAAAATTAAAATAGACTGAACTACTACTTTAAAGTGTAGGAACACTCACAGGTTTTGATGTACACTATTAGTTTGATTTTTAATCCAATATGTTTGTGCTATTTTTCCCAGTGATTACATATATATGCCTTCTTATTTCCTTTAACAGCCTTGTATGTTCTGGACTTTTTTCTTTTCCTCTTTCCCATTTTTCTTCATCTCACCAATCACTTTTATTCCACTTCAAGGATATTGTGACTTCCAGGTGACACAAGCTAGTAGCTCACTTATTTGTAAAGAGGTGCTATTCCTGTTTAAATATTACTATGTTGAATATAAATAAAATATTGATATTGAATGATCTTAAACATCTTTTCTTACATATGATAGCCACTGCATCTTTTTGTTCATTCTTATTATTGCATTCCATTAAAGAACTATTTATCTGACATTCATTTCATTCAAAGAACTTTGCTTGGGCACAATATAAGTGCTCATCTACTATTTATCTGAAGCAATCTTTTTTTTGTTTTTGCACTTGCTGGGCAACCGTTCTTTCACTGAGCTAAATTTCCAATGCTGAAACCATGATATTTGTAGTTTCATGCCAAATAGTAGTTGCCTTCTTTATCTTTATACATGATTTTGTAGATTTAATATTAAACTTTGAACATAAAAACCACAAACTTTACACCAATTTCAATGTATGTTATATAAAAAATTGGAACATTTTAGAAAATAAAGTGTGCAAAAATCCTTATATAGTTAGCTATTAATTATGATGGAAAATTATTAATGTTCTTCTTATACTGAGTTATTTTTAAGAGAAGTTTTAAAAAAAAGAATAGTGATCAAATGGTAGCATCTAGGATTGGGGTTAGGTAAAAGAAATAATATACTTTTTCTTTTTTGTCAGTTGTGGGGCTTGAACTCTGGGCCTGGGCACCTTCACTCAGCTCTTCAGCTCAAGGTGAGCACTCTACCACTTGAGCCACAGCAGCACTTCAGTTTCTGGTGATTTATTGGAGATAATAGTCTCACAGAGTTTCCTACCTAGGCTAGCTTTGAACTGTGATCTTCAGATCTCAGCCTCCTGAGTAGCTAGGATTACAGGCATGAGCCACCAGTTCTCCCCTAGGAATAATATTCTTAATCATTCTTTCTATGAAGGTCATTCATGTGTTCAAAATACTTAAATGGCTCACCATAGTCTATCAAATAACACCAGTGTTCCACAATAGAACTCAAATTACACAGCATTATGTCACATGTCTTAATTTTACATGATTTTTGTTTTCATACAAGATAAATAGACACCTCAGTATCAGAGTGGGAAGGACATTTAGAAGAATCATGTTCAAATCCCTTTCCCATTACAGAATTCCTTCCGTTTTATCCTCTCCCAGTGTCTAGCAACAGGTTTCAGACCTCTAGTGACAAGAAAGTTACTACTAAAAGATAGGCTTGAAAATTCCCTATGAATCTTTTGTCTACCCTAATGAGGGATTATTTTTAATGTCTATGATAGAAAACAGGTGGGATGAACAGAAGATTACACTGTTTTTAAAGACTAAGGTATAGGATTAACATATTGTCACCTTCAGACCACATTGCAAGATCATTTTGTCGCATGCAAATTTAATGCAGAACAAAAGTAATGGCTATAGATATTGAGCAACTTTCCATGTGCCAAGTAACTTTTTATATATGCATTATATATAATATATTATATATATGACATGATATATGAATATATATGAATATTCATAAATATATGTATGTTTTGTTTTGAATTTTCTGTTGGTTGTGGGGCTTAAACTCAGTGCCTGGGAGCTGTCCCTCAGCTCTTTCATTCAAGGCTAGTGCTCTGCCACTTTGAGCTAGAGCACCACTTCTATTTCCCTGGTCATTAATTGTTGCCAAGGCTGCCTTTGAACCATAATCTTCAAATCTCAGTCTCCTGAATAGCTAGGATTACAGGTGTGAACCATCAGCACCTGGCCTAATTTTCATATACTATTTTGTACAAATACTTATTCAGATTATTTACCCATTTAAAAATTTGGATTATAAGTGTTTTTATTATGTTGAAAATGATTTAAAATATTCTGTGTACTGTCCTTTATCAAATACATGATTACAAACCATTTCTATTTTTGTGATGTTCAATTTTGTTTCAGTAGCATATCTAAAATGCATTGTTCAACATACACATGAAATTAAATGCAATATCATTTTCCAATTTATTTAATTTTTAGTTCTCTATATCTGCTCCACTTTGAGTTAGTTCTTTCATGAGTATGAGAGAGTTTCAATTTCATTGTTTTGCATGTAGATATTCAGTTGTCCCAAAAATATTTGTTAAGAAGTAATATTGTTTTGTGGCTGAAATGTGTAAATAACTGTGAAGGCCTATTTCTGAAATTTATTCTATGGAGCTGTTTGTCTAACTTATATAAGGATCATGCTGTCTTGATGGCTCTAGCTTTGTAGTAAATTTTGAAATCAAGAACTGTAAAGTAGTTCATTTTTAGGATTTTTAAATGTACAAGGTTCTTTAAATTTCCATATGAAATTTAGGATAATTTCAACCAACCAAACAAGCCAAGTGGTATTTAGTAGCAATTTTATTGAAAATGTATATCAATTTGAGGAATATTGTCATTTTAAATATATTGTCCTCCAAGGAATGAACTACATGTATAGTTTATAAATCAATTAACTAAATGGTATAGTTTTAGATTTTGCAATCTATTGATTTTACAAATGTATGCAAATGTAAATCAAGTTGTAAGGTCTGCCCCTGGATGGCAAGCAGACTCCACCCTCCTCGCAGCAAAGTCTCCACCCAGTACCTGCATTACCTAGGCAACTGGGACACCTGGAAGAGGTCATATCTGCATCTGCTGAGGTCACATCTGAATTTCATGTGGCCACACCTTTCCCCGCCCATACCCTACATAAGGCCTAGCCCAGGCCCAGACGCCCTCTTGCTCTTGCTCTTCTTTTCTAGCTCTCTCTGCTCTTTCTCTGCTCTAGCTCTTTCCTCTCTTTCCCAGCCACGTGGAGTGCCAACCTTGCCTGGTCCCAGCAGGTCTACTGAATAAACCTACCCCTTACCTGAATACCACGTGCGTGGTGCAGTTCTTACTTGGCTACCTCTTTTTAAAAACCTAACACAAGTGCCTTTATCCATGCACTTGCCTGGTAGGTGCAGTATAGCCTGGAAAAATGAATATGTTGAAATGGATATGGGAAAGCCTCAAATATAGCCAGAGAGGGAACCAACCACACCTAGGCACTAGTTCCTCTAGTGTAGGAGCTTCGGGAAGGAGGTGCTGACTCTTTGGATCTGTTTCCCCCATCTGGAGCAGGAAGACTGTACCTCATCTTCCTATTGGGAATGAGGAAAGCAGAGATGTAAAGCATGAGTCTTCTTGCTCCATAGCTCCTCCTTATATCTCACTTCTGGCCTGGCTGACCCTTTGCTGGTGTGGTCTTTCATATGTTCACTCTGGGAAGCCCCATACAGCCCCACTAATTGCTAGTGGGGCTGGAATACTCCTTTCACTCTCTGGGCACTGGCTACATGCAGAATTCTCTGAGTTTTAAGTATTGTCACCTGTTAAATGAACACAAGCACCCTTGCTAATTTTATCTAACCCCACCGGCTGGAGCTGAAGCCTTGTCAGGATGAGCTTCTCTGTGATCCTCACTGTTACTCCCCCTCTAGGGCCCCTCCTCACACCCTGTCCCATATTTGCTGCCCTCAGATTTAAGACCAGATTTTGGTTATTAAGGTTTTCCTCTGGAAAATGTTGATCCCTCTGGCTGAGCTCTAACAGATTGGGCTGGGCCTGGTGAGGACGAAGGGAGGCTTCTGGAAACACATGCTTCTATGCTCTATGGTGAGACATGGAAAACCATTTTTTACAACTGATTCCATGCCAAAAACCTCTCCACACACACCCTCCTCTCTGCCTACATGTTCTCAGCTCTCACTGGCTCCAGGCCACTTTCCTGAGTACTCAGGGCAAGTTGTTGGAGCACATGAAGACCAGCAGGTGAAGAAAGAGGATGTCACCTGCTTTAGTGCAAGTTTCCCCAGGAGGCTCCTGGAATCCATGAAGTGTCTCCGTAGATAAGAAAGGCCATCCATGGAATCTGAACCTCACTGAATGTCTGTGCAAGGGCTGAGTTAACATCAGGAACCATTGCTAAACCTCAGAGCTGCACTTGGCATTGCCGTACTAGAACCTTTGAGTGCTGGAGTTCTTGCATGTCTGGTCTTGCCACTATTCTGGGACTCCTCCCTCCACCCCACCTTCCCAACCCCCCTCCTCAGGCCTTTGCCTACCTCTTAGAAGTTATTCATTTGTGTCTAGGCCACACTTACCTGCTGTAGGTCCTTCCAGTGACTGAGGTCTCAGGCTTTCCTTGTAGGGAAATACACCAACAGGGATTATTGTGGGCTGCTGAATTCTGCCGAGCCTTCTATTCATATGAATACATTAGTTATTTACAAGTCCCTGTGACTTCCTTGTGAGGAAAGTAGAACTGCTGGGGCTGGGGGGGGAGGTAAAGGGGGAGCTGGAAGGCATGTGCACATCCCACCCTGTACTTTGTACTCAGGGCTAGTAACCTCCTCTCTGAGAGGTCAGGCTGAATGGACTTCCTCATTGCCTTCAGGGATTACTTCTAGCCAGTCTCCAGCCTCATTTTACCCATTCACAAAAAACATACAGTAGGAAGCCATGTGCCTTCAGGGAAAAGCTAAGAGAGAGCTCTCAGACCTGATAATTAAAAGGAAATCTCTTTCTCTCTAAACTTAAAACTACAGCCACAGATTTCTGATGGTTGCTGCTATCCCTATTTCAGTGATCCCCAAGACTTTCTGATTTTGTCCCTCATTGGGTTGATTTACCTCAGTACTCTCTCCTCAACCATCCTGAAAGGAGAAAGTACCTCTTCACTTTAAAATAATTATTTACTGTAAATGTAAATGGGCCACTAAACTGATAATTTAGTAGCAACTTATTCTCCCTCCTCTTTAGCCTTCTGTACCATCTGATCCCCTTGGGACAGCCATTGGGCTCAGATGTACTCAGTATGGGTTCCAGAAAATTCCCTGGATGAAAGAAGAAATGCACTCGAGATGGAACTGGGCTTTTAGTATAGCAGATTATCTTTCCCAAATGAGTTTCATATTTTTTTTAATCTGGCTGTCAACTCTGGGCCTGGAGCTCTCAGTGGGCTTGCTTGCTCAAGGCTAGTACTCTACCACTTGAGTCACACAACTAGTCAAGCATTTTGCTGGTTACCTAGAGATGGAGTCTGGCAGATTTTACTGTCCACCAAGACCTCTGATCTTTGTCTCCTGGGTAGTTAGGATTGCGGGTGTGAGCCACTGGAGTCTCGCTCCTCACATTAAAAAAAATTGGCCTCAATTAGTTGTACAAATGGATTTTATTTTGACATGTCCATATATGAATAATGTATCTTGATGAGAGGTATGCATGTGTGCGCACACACAAACACACATTCTCTCTCTCTCTTACACACAACACACACACACACACACACACATACATACACAGAGGCCTCAGTGGGTCCTAGGGCTTGAATTTTGGGACTGGGCATTGTCCCTGAGCTTTTGTGCTTAAGGCTAATGATCTCCCAGTTGAGCCAGAGCTCTGTTTCCAAATTTTTCAGTAGTTAATTGCAGATGGAATCGCAATGCATTTTCTTTTTTTAATTTTAATTTTAATTTTTTGTGAACATACTGTACAGAGGGTTACAATTACATGGGCAAGATAATGAGTACATTTCTTATCAAGCATTTGCAATGCATTTTCCTGCTTGAGCTGTCTTTGAACTGTGATCCTCAGATCTCAGCCTCTGGGGTAGCTAGTGTTCCAGGCATGGGCCAGTGGTTCCTGTCCCATTTTTTTAAATCACATGATCAAAATCAAGTATACATTTTGTGCCCTCTTCTCAAATGTAGGAGAGATACCAGAAGAAAGTGAGGGAATGGTAGCCAGGTCCTATGTTAGGCTTCTATAGTATTATTCAAACCGAAGTTCAAGCTTTAAAGTCAAAGATAGAAAAAGCATGAATACCTTGGAAAGTGAAATGTACTGCACTATAAGAACTTTTCTTTAACTGGGCGCTGATGGCCAGCCCCAATTGGAAATTAAGAAGTGGATCTGTAGCTCAAATGGTAGTGTGCTAGCCGTGAACAAAAAAGCTCAGGGACAACACCCAGGATCTGAAGTGAAGCCCAGGATTGACACAAAAATAGAATGACAACTCCAACTCACAAGATCACTGTGAGAGTAACGGCCATTCAACTGTCTAGACTAAGCAAGTCAAAATCATTAGTACCTGCTGTTACCAGGGTGAGGATTGTCAACATTACTGTAATTGGACAGAGCTGCTTCGCCAGTGTTGAACATTTCCTCAGCCATTCTGAAAACAGAAACACAAGGCTCTCCCCACCACCTGCTATTCCCTTGCCTCTTTATTGACCTTCTTGTTTGTTGAACACAGCCTAGGGTGGGCCTCTGGGGAAATGTTACCCATAAGCTGAGAAATCTATCAAATAGTCCCTAGAGACTCTTCTGAAATGTTCCCAAGGGCATTTGGAGAACCTAGATACTTCAAGCAAACTCCAGTGAGTCATCTCCCTCAGTCTGGCAGGGCCTGACATCCGCTTCATCACACATGCACAAGCCTACTTCATCTTTCCAGTTGGGGCTGTAGGATTCCAGACCCTTGTAATAGACCCTGGGTAGACAAGGACACTAGAGATGTTTGGAGAGGGACCAATGGGTTGAATTTTTTTTTATTGTGAAAATACCATACAGAGGGGTTACAATCAAATTTCAGGATCTTTCCTGCTTCAATATTCTGAATCTGTAACTTGATAGAAACTCCTGAAAAATAGCAGGAATAGGACAAAAGAAGAAGAAAAAAGTATAGAGGGATAATGAAGGAGACAGATTTAAGGAGGAAAATAAAATACAGCTGGGGTCATTTCCGTTCATAAGATGCCTTTGTATGTACTTAGAAAAAAGTATGTTTTCCAGGGCACATGTTGTCCAGAAGTGAAGACAAGCTTTTTTCAGTCCTCTTCCTTGGCTGGAAGGCCTCCAGCATCCAGTACACAACTTGCTCACCATATCAAGGATACATGCAAAGAGTTGCTAGAGGGAGGAGAGGAAGGAAAAAAGAACCAGAGGAAATGAAAAGGGAAAGCAAAAGGGATTCATAGGAAAAGAACAAAGGACCCAGTTTGGGTGGTACTCATCATCACCATCAGGTTACTTCTTCCTCTGGTGTTCCAGATCCCTATGTACAACAAGTCTGTCCATACATGGGTCCTCACATGACTCCATGCAAGTAGATACACGGCATGGCAGTGATTTTTACTATGTGTTTGATAAGGAGCATGACTTGAAATGTCTTACATAAGAGATCAAATAAGTTAATGAGTGAGACAGAGAAAGCAATTAATGTTGATGAGAATAGATGAGTAAATTGATGGAAACAGATAGAAAAGAACCCATCCCATAAACAACAATAGTTCCCAGGAATCTCACCCCTAACTGGACCTTCCTCACCATCTTTCACTCTGTCTCAACCTGCAACTCTGTCCCCAGGAGAGGATGAGAAGTAAGCAATCAAGTAAACATATTCAACTGCTATTTTCACAAGTCCCCAAGAGTCACCAATGCTATCTCTTATAAATGGGGAATTTGGTGTTCTGTAAGGACATTAACTTACACCACAGAGATTTGAGCCCAGGTAGGAGCTGCTATAGAAGTAAATATTCCTTTGTTGGTAATTTCTTTATATGTAAATGTGTTAACATCTACGGTCAAATGGAAAAATTAGCAAAATAGGTGCCTGCATTTGCCCACACATGTAGTCTTGGGGCTTGAACTCAATGGCTGGATACTGTCCCTAAGGTTTATTGCTCAAGGCTAGTACTCTACCACTTAAACCACAGTTTCACTTTGGGCTTTTGGTGGTTAATTGGTTATAAGAGTCTCATGAACTTTCCTGGCCTGGCTAGCTTTGAACCATGATCTGCAAATCTCAGTCTCCTGAGTAGCTAGGATTACAGGATTAATCTATCACCAGCCAGCAACAAAGTAAGTTTTAACAAATTTTTTTAAATCAAAATAAGTCAAAGGACCTTTTATGTGACAATGGGAAAGCTAGAAATCAATACCATAAAGAAGGCTGGAAAATTTCCATTACAAAAATTAAAAAGGAAACATTCTTCAACAACCAACATGTGAAAGAAGAAATCACTACTGTAATTAGAAAATATTTGAAATTTAAGGTAAAATGAAAATGCAGCACATCAATACTTGTAAGATACAAACTACTTAAAAATTAAAATTTCGCTGGGAGCTGGTGGCTCATATCTGTAATGCTAGGTATGCAGAGGCTGAGATCTGAGGATCATGGTTCAAAGACTGCCTAGGCAGAAAAGTCCCTGTGAGATTCTTATCTCTAATTAACCACTTAAAAACTGTAAATGGAACTGTGCCACAAACTAAAATAGTGCTAGGCTTGAGTAAAAGGTCTCAAGGACAGTGCCCAGGCCCTGAGTTCAAGCACCAGGACCAACAAAAAAATTTTAAAAAATTATAAGATGTAGCTAAAGCAACATTACAAAACTGCATTGCTATAAACATCTATATTCATTAGAATAACTGAGCTAAATTCATACTTGGGGAAATGGAACATTTAACAACCTAGAGGTAAAAAAAGAAGGAATTTATAATGAATTATAATGGTATAAATAATATACAGAATGGAAATACAATAGAGATTAGCAACAAAACAAAATGTTGCTTCTTTGACAGGAACAACAAAATTAAAAGTTTTTGCTAGATTAAGAAAAGAGTGCCAGGTGCTAGTTACTCATGCCTAGCTACTCAGGAAGCTGAAATCTGAGGATCATGGTTCAAAGCCAGCCCAGGCAGGAAAACCTGTGAGACTCTTATCTCCAATAAACCACTCAGAAAAGGGGAAGTGGTGTTGTTGCTCAAGTGGTAGACCTAGCCTTGAACTGAATAGCTGAGGGACAGTGCCCAGGCCCAACTGACAAAAAAAAAATGAAAAAAAGAAAAGAGTAATCAGATGACTGAAATCAAGAAAGAATGTAATAGCATGATACCGATTTCATACAAATAATATTTCAAGGACTGGGGATATAGTTCAGAAGCCGACTGCTAGCTTAGCCCTATTTTTTTTATCACCAATGATCCAGGGGGAGTTCAAGAAATAAAAATAAAAAAGAGACACTGAAGTGGAAATAAGAATGGCCAAATGTTCAACATCTCACCCCAGTTAGAATGGCCACTATCCAGAAAAAGAATAACAACAGATGCTGGTGGGGATGTGGCCAAAAGGGAATACAACTACACTGTTAGTGGGAATGCAAACTTGTTCAACCACTTCGTAAATTCCTCAAAAAACTAAACATAACTCCCCTATAACCCAGTAATCTCACTCTTGGGCATTTATCAAAATGACTACAAACACACTAAAGCTACCAGCACAACTATGTTCATTGTATCATTATTTACACAGCTAAGACATGGAATCAGACCAGATGCCCCTCAGTAGATGAATGGATCAAGAAAATGTGGCACATATACACAATGGAATTCTATGCTCCCATCAAAAAAAATGTCATCACCACATTTGTAAGTAAGCCAGACCCAAAGGAACATTGGCTCCATGGTTTCCCTTATTTTTAATAATCAGTTTATGTCTAAATTAGTTCTAGCAGAGGATCACAGTGGCTCAATAGCTATATATGATCATATAAACTGATGGTAATTGAAATGAACTCTAGGATGTGGAATCAAGGTTTTGTTGTTGTTTTGTTTTGTTTTGTTTTTGTTGCAGTTCTTTTCTTTTCTTTCTTTTTTTTTCCTTGTTGCTTTCCCTGTTGTCACTGTTTTCGATTTTGGTACCCTCTATCTTGTACATAAGTTTATCTGATTTGGGGATGGTAAGGGGAATCACAGAAATGGTGAGACAAAGGACAAAGGGTGATCTAATGCAACAGTGTTACTCACAAGACACTATGTTGGAATGAACTTTGCATCTTGGGGGAGAGGGGAGTTGGGTAGGTAAAATGGGAGAAAACGAGGGAGGAGGAAACAATGTTCGACAAGAATTGTACTCATTTCCTTACTTATGTAACTATAACACCTCTGTACATCACCTTTACAATAAAAAAACTTTGAAAATACTGCTATGTCATCTATGAAGAGGGATAGCTTTACTTCATATTTTCCTATGTCGATCCCTGTTATGTTTTTTTTTCTTGCCTTATTACTCTTACTAGGAATTCCAGCACTATGTTAAAGAGAGAGAGAGCATCCATGTCTCATTTCTGATTTTAGAGGAAATCATTTTAATATTTCATAATTAAATATAATTTTGGCTACAGGTTTGTGATATACAGCCTTTATTATATTGAGGAACATTCTGTGCATTCCTAGCTTCTCCAGAGATTTTTATTATAAACAAATGTTTATGTACTGTACAGAGGGGTTACAGTTCCATGAGTAAGGTAATGAGTACATTTCTTATCGAGCATTGTTACACCTCCTTTGTTTTTCCCCTACCATTCCTTCCCTCCCCACCTCCCCAACTCTTCTCCCCCTGCCAAGTTATAAAGTTCGTTTTCAACATAGTGTCATGTACATCTCATTTTTATAATGGGTCAGACTGTATCCTTGTTTCAGCATTTTGTTATTTCCCTTCCCCTCCCCAAATTAGAAAACTGTATATACAAGATGCAGGGCACCAGAATCAAATACAGTGAAAATGAGGGTTATACCATGGAGGAAGAACATACAAAAGAAACAAAAAAAATCACATAGTACATTAAAAACAACAGCAACAAAGATAAAACCTTTTGTGTCCCTATCTTGGGGTTCATTTCACTTAGCATTATCTTATATGGTCATATGTACATAGCTTTTGACCTTTTCTGCTTGCCTGGTAAGATTATCCTAAACGTACACTAGTTATTGCAAATAAGGAAAACCAAGGGACCTATGTATTTTGGGTCTGGCTTACCTCACTTAATATGACTTTTTCCAACTCTCTCCATTTCCTAACAAATGGGGCAATGTCATTCTTTCTGATGGAGGCATAGAATTCATATAAAAAATATATATCACATTTTCTTTATTCATCTACTGAGGGGCAATCTGGGTTAGATGCATATCTTAGCTATGGTAAATAATGCTGCAATAAACATAGTTGTGCTGGTAGCTTTAATATGGCCTTGTTTATGATCATTTGGGTAAATGCTGAGAAGTGGGATTGCTGAGTCTTAGGGGAACACTATGTGGACTCTTTTGAGGAACTTCCATACTGCTTTCCAAAGTGGTTGAACAAGTTTATACTCCTACCAACAATGCAGTAGGGTTCCCTTTTGGTCACAACCCCTCCAGCATCTTTTTTAAATTAGATTTCTTGATTCTAGCCATTCTAACTGGGATGAGGTAGAATCTCAGTGTTGTTTTGATTTGTATTTCTTTTATGGTTAGAGAAGTTGAGTATTTCTTCATGTTTCCATTGGCCATTCTTATTTCCTCTTCAGAGAAGTCTCTAAGTCTTTAGCCCACTTATTAATCAGGCTGTTGTTTCTTTGAGGATTTGTTGGGGATTTAATTTTTTGAGTTCGAAGTACATTTTACATGAAGTCTTTGTCTGTTGTATGACTTGTGAAGATCTTCTCCCAATCCGTGGGCTTTCTATTGATCTTGCTAGCTATATCCTTTGCCATGCAGAAGCTCTGCATTTTCATGAAGTCCCATTTGTCCAGCCTTTCTTTGATTTATTGTGTTTCTGGGTCTTTATGAAGAAAATTTCGGCCTGTGCCAAGGATCCCTAGAGTTTCTCCTATTCCTTCTTGTAATGTTTTCAGGGTGTCTGCTTTGACTTCAAGGTCTTTGATCCATTTGGAGTTGATTCTAGTTCAGGGTGATATATGGGGATGTAGCTTTAGTGTTCCACAGGTATTTAACCAGTTTTGCTAGCACCATTTACTGAAGAGGCTGTCTTTCTTTCATTCTATTTTTTAGCTCCCTTGTTGTATATTAGGTGGCTGTAGGTCTGTGTGTTGATTTCTGGGTCTTCAGTTCTATTGCGTTGATCCTCCAGTCTGTTCTTATGCCAGTACCAAGCTGTTTTGATTACTATGGCTTTGTAGTAGTGTTTGAAATTTGGTGTTGATATTCCTCCAGCATTGTTCTTTCTGCTAAGGATTGTTTTTGCTATTCAAGGTCTTTTATTGTTCCATATGAATTTTGGATTTCTTCTTCTATTTCACTGAAGAACAAAGTTGGGTTATTGATAGGTATCACATTGAATTTGTAATAGCCTATAAAGGAATGTTGAATCTTGGTAAATGCCTTTCTGCATCTATTGAGATGGTCATGTCATTCTTGTTCTTGCTTCTGTTGATGTGTTGAATTACATTAAGTGACTTGTGTATATTGAAGGCTTTGTATCTAAAATATACTTTGAGGTAAAAAAATTATCCCCCCCCCAAAATAAACCCTCAAAACTCAACAACCCAATCAATTAACTGGCTAAAGACTTAGAGACTTCTCAGAGGAAAAAGTAAGAATGGCATTTACCATAGCCAAGATATAGAATCAGCCCCGATACCCCTCAGTGGATGAATGGATCAAGAAAATGTGGTATACATACACAGTGGAATTCTACTCACCCATCAGAACGAATGATATTGTATCATTAGTAAGGAAATGGAAAAACTTGCAAAAAATTATACTAAGTGAAGTAAGCCAGAGTCAAACAAACATAGGTTGCATGTTTTCCCTCAATTGTGATAACTAGAATGTGTCTATAAATCTATTTCTTCTGCAGTAACTGAAAAGTGATTGATTCATCTGGACTCACAAAAATTGTACCAGTTCAACTTGGCAGAAGACTAAAAGGAAAACAAGAAAGTTTCCATGAAATCCATTTACAACTGACACAGCCTCACAGAACTATTTGCCAGTGTGAGGGTAGCTGTCCCATTTTAGAACACTCAGGCAGATACTCTCACACTCAGTTGAGTTTGCTTGTGCTGAGACACTGTGGTGTGACCCCCAAGTACGCTCTTCAACATGAGTATTCCTTCCCAGTGGACTTTAGATAGACTTCCTGAGGTCAGGACAAAACATCCCTCAAAGTTGTTTTTAGAAAAATCCCATTACTAAGGATATAATGCTAGCTGTTATCACTAAACACAATCAGAAATTGGGATTCAGTATCTGGGCTTATCATGGACATTCATATTGTTTTTTATTGCCCAGCATCCATTCCATCTTGTTGTGACAACTCCTTGATGTTTCTCAGAACTGTTTCTTCCAATTTTGATTCAAGTTTCTCCAGTGATACTCAGCCCTAGGAAGTTTACTGAACTGTAGGAGAGAAACTCTCTTTACTGAGAATGTTTTAGCTTTGTCGTACGAAAAATCTCAAACCAGTTTGTCAGTATGTTGAATGAGCCAGAGAGAAAATAAAGCCAATGCAGAGCAAAACAGAGCCAAAAGATGAAGAGACTTGAGTCCTGGTGGCAATGTGTATGCCGCTGGATCCAGCTATGCCCAAAGCTAGTATATCCCCTGGACTTTTCAGTTATGTGAACTAATAAATACCCTTTTTTTGCTTAAGCTAAAAAAAATCTACAAGTAAGCACACTGAATGACTAAACACACACACACACAAGCACACACAAGCACACACACACACACACACACACACACACATACACACACATACACCACACCCTGGGACCTAGGACATGATAAATTATATAGGACTCTAGACATTCACACTCTGAGGCCAAAGGAAGATATGCATAAGATAGGAGTGGTTGACAAAGGCTCATAGCTATGTGTAAATGATCATGTAAAACAATATTCTATGAAAAGACGCCAAGAAAAGGAACCAAGATATATTGTTGTTTTGCTTCCTTTTCCTTTTGTCTTGTTTATTACTTTGTATTTGGGAGGGTAAGGGATGCACAGAAAAGGTGGAACAAAGGATGAACAAATACAACAGTGAGAGTCATTAGACACTATATGAAAAATGAATTATATATCTTCTGGGTTGGGACAAAATGGAAAAACTGGGAGAAAGGAAGGGAAGAGAGAGACCGTTCAAAAAGAATTGTACTTATTACTTGATTCATGTAATGGTAATCCCTCATATCTCACATTTACAGTAACAATAAAACACAATAAATAAATAAATGTTTTTAAATGAGGGGTTAAAAATGAGCATGTGATGTCCAATTGTATGGCTATTGGCAAACTGGATAATCTAGTGGAAACTGACAAGTACTAGAAATAGATATTCTATCAAAATTTAGTTATGAAGGAACATTGAATCTGAATAGACCTATAATAGCATTGAGATTAAATAATCACTCAAAAATTTTCCAACAATAAAAGTCTCTTGTCCACCAGATGGCTTCACTGGTAAATTCTCACAACTCCATAAAGAAGAATAGATTACTACTCTTTCTCAAACTCTTTGAAAATATGACCAGGTAGTTAAAGTGATTATTCTAGTTGTTTCATATAGAGACATCTTCTTATTATTTAAGTTATATTTAACTCATTGTTTTTAACTGCTTATTTCTAATGGTCACACAGATTCATTTAAAGATAGAAAACCTACTAAGTCAGCTTTTGGAATGTCATTAAGTCATCATAATAGAGACGGAAAGTGAATGCTACAAGACTGAAAGTTATAGAGGAGAAGAATGAAAATTTTGTAGTCAATAATTATCACTTCTGAGTTACAAAGTCTGGACCTATTTCTCCCACTTAACTCTTCTTGGTTCACATGGATGAAGATAAGATGGAATGCATAAACATACTGTAGAACAATGACATATCCCAGGGTAAAGTTGCTTCCAACTGGTCTAGCCTTGAATTCAGAAAGCTTGATGAGATTAGCTGAAGAATTGGGAATTGTGATTAATTAAATCTGTTTTAAGTATAGTTTTTGTCTATGGAGTGATGAAAAATGAGAGATAAAAGGAGAAGAAGTATGGTTAAACTCAGCAGTACAGTATACACTTAGCATTCATGATGCCCTACACCCCAGGAATTGAAAAAAAATAGAAGAGCTAAGTGTGCTGTTACATGTCTATAATTCCATCACTTGGGAGGTGGGCGTAGGATGATTATGAGTTTGAGACCATCTTTGGCTACATAGTGAAATCATGTTCTAAAAAAAGAAAAGCTACAACTATACAGAGATAGAATGATCAATCAATTAAATTAAAATGAATGAGTTACAACAGGTATTTGTGGCTCCCTACTTTAATCCTTTTTACTCAGGAGACTGAAATCTGAGGACTGCAATTCAAAGCCATCTAGGGCAGAAATGTCTGTCAGACTCTTGTTTCCAAGTAACAAGCAAAAATCTGGAAGTGGACTATGGATCAAATGGTAAGGCTCTAGCCTTGAGCAAAAAAGCTAAGGGATAGAACCTAAGCCCTGAGTTCAAACACCCACTGTACTGGTTCATGCACGTGCATAGGTGCGTGCACGCACACACACACACACACACTCACACACATACACACACACACACACATACAGTTAACAAGTTACAAAATCAGGTAGAACTTTTACTTTTTGATAAAGGGAAGCTACATTGATATTGTTACTTGTTTGTAAATTCATAAAGAAAATTCTGCAAATTCATATAAGAACAGTATATTCTTGTTGCAAAGGGATTGGAAAAGCCTAGGCAATTGAAGGATATGATAGAGAATTTTCTAAACAATTTATTTTATTGTAAAGATGCTATACAGAGGGTTTACAGTTACATGAGTAAGGTAATGAGCACACTTCTTGTTGAGCATTGTTACCCCTGAGAAATTTTTATAATAAACTTAACACCTTCTAGTTTTGTACCTTGTAATGCTGTTACCCTTTAAAAAGTTTTTTTATTATCTTTCAGTGGTTGTACAAAGAAGTTCTCATTCTACAAAACAGTATATGAATACAAAGTGTCTGAAAATATTGTTGCCCATTGCTCCTAACCCACCACTTTTCTGACTTTTCTTTTCTTCTTTTTTATTTAAATTGAGATTAATTGATTACATAAATTTCACATCTTTCACATTATTGTGGGATAATAGTGATACTTGGTTGAAGTCACAAAGGAAAATTGTCATTATCACGGTCTGTAAAGTTTGTGAATTCTATAAGCTTTGACAATACAATTATTTCTTCCACATCAGGTGATATTTACATTTCTGTCCTTTTGTTTAGTGTAAGCTGTTCCCTTTGTCCCTCTCATTTCTCCCTTCCCATAACTTTCTTTGAGTTGCTTAGTTCATTTTCATCTATGTCCAGTGCAGCTGATGGGCCTCTCTGTTGTATGTTTTTCCATTTCCCACTGATTCTGTGTTCTCCTAGCTTCCTTCCATTGCGTGCATATATATATATATATATATATATATATATATGAATACCATATATGTGGTCAATAACGGAGTAAATTAGCAATGATACGACAAAATGAGAGGCAGTCCTTTTTTTCTCAAGTCCTGTTTACTTTGTCATATCTCCTTCATTTTGGCTTTAGCATCCACATATCAGGGAGACCATTACCGTTTGTCTCTTGCTCTTGACTTACCTAGCTCAAAATGATTTGTTCTAGTTCCATCCATTTCCCTGAAAATGCCATTTATTTGCCCTTTCTAATGGCTACATAATATCCCATTGTACATAGGTACCACAATTTTTGCATCCACTCATCAGTAGTAAAGCATCTGGGTTGTTTCCATAGCCTAAATTCAGCCAACGACAAATGCTGGAGGGGACGCAGAGAAAGAGGAACCCTACTGCATTGCTGGTGGGAATATATACTAATACAACCACTTTGGGAAGCAGTCTGGAGGTACCTCAGAAAACTAAATATAGATCTCCCCTACGACCCAGCCATACCACTCCTAGGCATCTACCCTGTGCAATAGGAACCAGTATACAAGGGCACATGCATCTTCATGTTCATTGCAGCACTGTTTACAATCGCTGTTACTCTTTTTTAAAGTAAGGAAGATAAAAATCATGCCTGAACTATCAAAAGAAGACAAAATAAGTTAATATCTTGTGTATTTTCACAATAAAAAACAAACAAAAAATCTTTGCACATCTTTGATTGTATATCTTTTATTTCCAAAGGATAAATTTCTCTATGCCGAATTATTCAAGGCTTAAATACTTTAATATTATTCCATAGTGTCAAATTGTTGTTGTTTTGTGTGTGTGTGAAAATACTGTGCAGAGGGGTTACAATTACATGGACAAGATAATGAGTACATTTCTTATCAAGCATTGTAGCCTCCTCCTTTGTTTCCCCTTCCCATCCCTTCCCATCTTCCCCCTCCCGCCCCCCTACCCCCGCACCAAAGTTGTGAAGTTAGTTTTCAACATAACGACTTGTACATCTCATTGTTGCAATGGGTCCACCTGTATCCCTATTTAAATGATTTGTTTTTTCTCTTCCCCTCCACAAATTATACCGACATCAAATACAGTGAAAGCAGGGGTTATACTATGGGAGAGAAAACGTGGTATATATACACAATGGAATTCTATACCTCCATCAGAAAGAATGACATTGCTCCATTTGTTAGGAAATGGAAAGACTTGGAAAAAATTATATTAAGTGAAGTAAGCCAACCCCAAAGAAACATAGGTCCCATGGATTCCCTTATTTGCAATAGGTAGTATATGTTTGAGTCAAGCAGAAAAGGTCAGAGAAGTTGATGTTAGGGAAATGAACCCTAAGATATGTATTCAAAAGTTTTTTTTCTTTCATGCGATTGTTTCAAATTGTTTACAAGAAATATTGACATGGTCTCCATCTGAAGTAAGCAGAAATCTAAGCTCCAGCTCCCTACATGATGCCCATACTTAATCTCCATAGCTGTAACATGATTGAGCTTTTATACCATGATTATATTAACTTATATAGGTAAATAGTTTTTCAGTTGACTTTGAGTGAATAAAAAGGGAGATTATTCATATGGGTCTGACATAAAGAGTTGAGTCATGTGAAGGCATATAATTGGTGGGAGAAAAGGAAGAGGGTTAAGAAAGTATTACAAATGGGGTAAATTTAATCAAAGTACATTATGTACATATATGTAAATATCACAATGAAACTCCTCGTACAACTAATATATGCTAATAAACATTTAAAATGCATATAATCAAGATTCAACTTGTAGACTGGGAATCAAAGAGATCTGAAGTATGGGATGGAGAGTCATCTGTGCTGCTGCCAGCTTTGAAGATAAAAGGACCATGTGAAAAGACCAGGAGAGGAGAGTGGCCTCAGGCAGCAGTTAACAACAGCAATAAACAAGCAAACAAAATGAGGACAGTTGTCCTACAGTTACAAGATGCCAAAGTCTGCCAACAATCTGAGTGAATTAGGAAGTCAATTCTTCTCTACAACCACCAGATAAGGCACTGGATGTCTTACCACATTGATGTCAGCCTTGTGGAATCTGAAGCAGAAAACTTAACCATTCTGGTGTTAGTACTGGGGCCTGAGCTCACAGCCTGGGTGCTGTCCTTGACCTTTTGCTTTCATGGTTGGTACTCTACTTAATATGATTTCTTCCAAGTCTTTCCATTTCCTAACAAATGGGGCAATGTTATTCTTTCTGATGGAGGCATAGAATTCCATTGTGTATATATGCCACATTTTCAAGACAGACACAAAGAAACTAGGCTCCTGTGTTTTCCCTCATTTGGAATAATTCATATATTACTAGTCCTAGCAGAGAATCACAATAGCTCAATAGCTATGTACATATAACCATATAAAATGGTGCTAATTGAAATGAACTCTGAGATATGGAAACGAAGCTTTTTTTGTTGATGTTGTTGTTTTTAATGTACTATGTGAAGTTCTTTCTTTCTTTTTTCCTTTGGTTTGTCCCTTGTCACTGTTTTTGATTTCAACACCCTGTATCCTATATATACCTTTATCTGATTTGAGGAAAGGAAGGGGAATAACAAAATAATGAAACAAGGACAAAGGTGAACCAATGCAACAGCAATACTCACAAGACACTATGTTGGGAATGAACTTTACAAATTAGGAGGGAGAGGAGTTGGAGGAGGGAAAGTGGGAGAAATGAGAGAGGAGTATAACACTGTCAAGAAATGTACTCATTACCTTACTTAGTTACTACAACCCCTCTGTACATCACCTCTACAACACCCCAATTTCTGGCTTTTTGCTGCAAGAGTCTCATAGAATATACTGCTTAGAATGGCTTCCAACCATGATCCTCAGATCTCAGCCTCCTATATAGATAGAATTACAGGTTTGATTCACCAGCACTGAACTATAAGATAGGATATTATTTTAAGCTTCTGCTTTGTGATAATTTGCTATTCAGCTACAGAAAATAAATACATCATCTTTGCTGGTAATGCAAAAATTCAGGTCTTATCTCTCATTTGTTATATTTGTTCATTTTCCTATCTTTCTGTATTTCTGTACATTTCTATCTGGTAGAAGAATTTATCTGGTAAGAGGAATTCAAGGCACATTTCTTGGAAAAGAACAAGAAGCAGCTATAAAGACAAGTTAAGAATCACAAAATTCTGAACCTAACCCACCATGGAACCAGTAGATAAAATTACCATTATCCTTGGTCTTCATCACCATTTCCAAACCATTCATCTCTCACTCTTGACCAAAATTACTCTTCTTTATAGATAATCTCTAATACTTTTGCCCATCCACTAACTCAGAAGCACTTCCTCTATTTACTGAAGACTTGGCATTTGGCTTAGTCTTCTTCATGTCAAGTTGCTTGTTGGTTTTTATTTCCAAATTGATGACTATTCAACTACTCCCCAAATGTTATTGACTATTCAACTACTCCCCAAATGTTATTATATTCAATTATTTTACATCCTTCCATTTCTCTTCTTCTCTCACAGAAGAACCTTGTCATTACCCAGAACTAGAACTTCTATACCTTTGAAAGTTGAAACTAGTTGAAACTACATTTTATCTATCTATCTATCTATCTATCTATCTATCTATCTATCTATCTATCTATCTATCTATCTATCTATCTATCTATCTGCCTCTCTCTCTCTCTCTCTCTCTACATTTTGTGGTCAGATATCTTACTCTGTATTTCTACACCTGTTCTCCAACACATCTGAGATATGCTGGCCCTTAAATGTTCTATCTCCAATTCTAGTAAGCTCATATTTACTTGATTCTTCATTCAGCATAAGTGAAAAGCCTGAACTCTAGAATTAGGAACATTAAGAACTAAATCCCAGCTCTGCCTTTGACTGTGAACTCCATTATGTTACTTACCTCTTTGTGCTTTACTTTTCTTACCAGGAAATGTTATGATTATAATAGTACCTTCCTCATGTTTGTTAAAAGCAGTAAGTGAGTTAATTCACGCACAGCTCATAGCACACTTCTTAGCACATAGTAAATATTCAGTAGATATGAGCAATTTTCATCTTCATTGCTATGCTTCATTGTCATAGCTCAAAACACACATCATTTCAACTATTGTCTTGTCCACATGTTTAACTTCCTTAGTTCTTTCTTTCACTTTCACTTGTAGCACTTTTCTTGCAAATCTTGAACTTAAGTCAATTTACTCCTCCTCTTTTCCCTTTCTACATATATGCTCCTGAGCACTGACAGAGGAAGATTTAGAGCTATGTAGATTGGGACCAATACAAATTCATTGTCTCCAACTTCATCTGAACTTTCAGTTCTGCCTAGCAATCCTATTACGAGTCACAAATCAAGCTTTGGGTATATTTTTTGTTGTTGTTGTTGGTTGTAGGGCCTGAACTCTGGGCCTCGGCACTGTCCCTCAGTTCTTCAGCTAGTGTTATACCACCAGAGCCACAGCATCACTTCCAGCTTTTTCTGCTAACATGATGCTAAGGAATAGAACCCAGGGCCTCATGCATGCGAGGCAAGCACTCTACCACTGAGCCACCTTCCCAGCCCTTTGGGTGTATTTTTAATCATCTGCTTCCAATCTTCTCCATTCTTCACAAGACCCTACCTCATCACTTGCCTTCTGATGCTCAACAAATGATAGATTCCTTCTTACAAATGAAAAGGTATATTTGCAAATAGAACATCACCAAGTATGTCACATTCACTGATCTCAAGTTATTAGTATATTGGAGACCTCCTTCCTCTCTCCTTCCCTTCCTTCTTCCCTTCATCCCTCCCTTTTTAATTTTTTTATCCTTTTTCCTTCCTTTTATACTTCCTTCCTTCTGTCCTTCCTTGCTTCTTTCCTTCTTTCCTTCCCCCCATGCTTTAGATGAAATGTTTCTTTTTCTTTAAGAAATTTAAAAGTTATTTTTTACATGACATTTACTTTTGTGCCATGATAAGATCTATGATTCCATTCTACTTTTATAATATTATATCTTGCTAGGCATTGGTGGTCCATGTCTGTAATCCTAGAAACTCAGAAGGCTAAGATCTAAGGACCACAGTGTGAAGCCAAAACCCAGTATGGGCAGAAAAGTTCATCAGACTCTTATTTCCAATTAATCACCAAAATTCTGCAGGTGAAGCTGTGGCTCAAGTGGTAAAGTGCTAACCTTGAGCAAAAAGGCTCAGGGACAGTGCCTAGGCCCTGAGTTCAAGCTCCAAGACAGGTTCAAAAAATAATACTATATTATATATGAACAGTCTTTCACAGTTTTTTTCCTTTTCTTTGTGTTGCTCATGTGACTTGAACTCAGGGCCTGGGACCTGTCCCTGAGCCTTTCTGCTTAAGGCTAGGGCTCTAGGACTTTGAGCCACAACTCTGCTTCTGTTGTTTTATTAATTAGAGATAACAGTGTTGTGAACATTCCTGCCCCGACTGGCTTTGAATGTCAATCCTCAGGTTTCATCTTCCTGAGTAGCTAGGATTACAGATGTGAGCCCCTATCAATACCTTGATAGAACTTCTAAATGTCTGCCTTAAGTCCAGCTCTCTATGTTGAACTTCAGTTAGGTAGTTCACAAAATGAGTGAGTATAATCTGGGCTGATCTCTGCACCTCTAAATCTCTTTCTCTTCTATTTCTTACCTAGGAAAAAAAACCTAAGATAGGAACCTGACAGTAATCTTGTTGTTATCGCTAGCACTAAGGCTTGAACTCATTGAACTCAGAGTCTATATACTGACTCTTATCTTTTGTGCTCAAGACTGACACTCTACTATTTGAGCCATAGCTTCACTTCCAGCTTTTTGTTAGTTGATTTGAGATAGGAGTCTCATGGACTTTTCTGCTTGGGCATGCTTTGAATCAAGTTCTTTAGATCTCAGCCTTCTGCAGTAGCTAGGATTATAGGCATGAATAACTAGTACCCAGCTCTGAGAGCTATCCTTACCTTTACTTTCCCATCATACCTCATATATTTTTGCTGACCATTAACACATCCTATAGCTTTGACACCTTAAATTTGTACGAAAACCAATAAAGGAGTCAGCATTGCCTGGAGCCAGTGGCTCACACCTGTAATCCTAGCTATTGAGGAGGCTGAGATCTGAGGATCACGGTTCAAAGCCAGCCTGAGCAAAAATGTCCATGAGATTCTTATCTCCAATTAACCACTAGAAGGCTGGAAGTGATGCTGTGGCTCAAGCTGTAGAGCGCTCGCCTTCTGCTGAAGAGTGCATGGATAGCACCCAAGCCCAGAGTTCAAGCCCCACGACCGACACAAAAAGGGGGTGATGTCAGCCTTTAGAGCCAGAATGCCTCAGATTTGTCCACCTCACCTTTTGTTGACTCTTCAGTAACATTTTTTTTTCCAGTCCTGGCCCTTGAACTCTAGGATTCTGCCATGAGCTATAACACCACTCTGGCTTTATCTGTGATTAATTGGAGATAAGAGGTTCATGGTCTTTCCTGTTCGGGCTGGCTTTGAACCATAATATTTGGATCTCAGCCTCTTGACAGATTAATAATTGTTTATACCTTACTACTGAAATTTTGTTTCTACCAAGTTCTGAAGCCTTTTCATCAAACTTTTTCAGAGTATGCCGTAGGAAGTTTATATTTTCAGCCATTTAATCAAGATCTTCCACCATAAGCATTCTTTGGCTGTTTATCATGGCTTCAAATACTTTTTAGCCCCTGTATGAATGTTTAAATAGCTCATGTATTTGGGGTTTCATTGTGTTGTATACATTCTATTTCAAATAAAATAAATGGAATTTCACTTTTTTTGGAATTTCTGGATTTTTCCACCCCAGAGTATTATTTTTTTCCAAGTTGTATACCTTTTTATTGTCCTGGTCCTGGGGCTTGAACTTAGGGGTTGAGCACTCTCCCTGAGTTTTTTGTTCAAGGCCAGAATTCTATCACTTGAACCACTTCTCCACTTTTGACTTTTTTTGCTTGCTAATTGGAGATAAGAGTCTCATGCACTTTCCTATCTGAGCTGGCTTCAATCTATAATCCTCAGATCTCAGCCTAGCTAGGATTACAAGCATGAGACAATGGCATCTGGCTCAAGTTTTATTCTTTTGGACCTTGAAGAAGTTTTTTAAACTCTCAGTGTCTTGCTTTACTCATGAAAATAATATAAATATTAGTCTCTATTTCAAACATTGGATTATAGTATGCAAATATTCAGCACTGTATTAGTGATCATTCTGGTTTTGTTACTTATCTTTGTAGTCTGTCTATTTCTTTTTCCACTGCCACTACCTCAGTTCGGGCTGTCATCATCTCTTGTATGTGTTATGACAATAACCCCCTAATTTGTTTCCCTGCCAACAGTCTTGTCCCTATTCAATTCATGTTCCTTGTTGTCATCAAAACAATCTGTTTAGAATGAATATCTGATTATATCATTCTCTTTAAAAACAACTTAATAGCTTTCTGGGACATATAAGTGAGTTTGGTCTTTCAGACAGCATAGAAGGCTCTCCATGCCCACATCTCCAATTTCATTTGTGTCACCTCCTTTGCTTTTAACAGTCTAGGTATTTTCAAATATCGTACAGTTGCTTCTATATTATATGTTCTCTAATGATTCCTTGCCTTTGAACATCCTGTTTTGTCCAAATTTTACATGGAAAATTACATCTTGAACTGTAAGACCTAGATCACAATTACTCATCTACCAGGAAATTATTTTTCTACCTTGTTTTTCAGCCTATGCTCCCATACCATCTAGATAATCTGTTATGCCTTTTATTGTACAGGTAGCTGTCTAGTCCCTCTATCATATTGTAATATGATAGAAGAAGGCATCTTTTGTCCTATGTATTTCTCTCAGTTTCAGAACCAGACTATGCACCAAGTGCATGCTCAAACCTTCATATACATTAAATCAATGAAATCTGTAAAGAATTGGGAAACAGACTTGAAATCAGATGAAAAGGTCAGGAAGTAGGTACATCATAAGAGATCTGGTGTTCTTCTGGCAGTTATTTGGTAAACAGTTTTAGATAATGAAACTTATAGATGGTAGTCATCTTGGGTTGGTTTAATAGCATTGAAAAGGGGAAAAGTTCTTTCAACAACTTTTTCACCATAAAGCCCTTGTCCAACTCTACAATAAATTTGTCTTTGGTCTCCATAGGAGACTGGTTTCGTCTGAATACCAAAATTTGTAAAAGCCCCACCCCTCCACACACAATGGGGACTGTTGTCTGACATCTAAAATCCTACTCAGGAAGCTGAGATCTGAGGACTGCAGTTCAAAGCTAGCTGGGCAGGAAAATCTGTGAGACTCTATCACCAATTAAACATAAAAAAGCACTGGAAAAGGAGATGTGACTCAAGGCACTAGCCCAGACTCTTGAGTTCAAGCTCCATGACTCGTACACACATACACAAAAAAAGCACAGTATTTGATACAACCTCTCATGTACTCTAATTCATTTAATGATTACCTATAATACTTAATACAATGTAAATGCTATGCAATTGTTACACTAAGCATTCAGGGGATAATGACAAGAAAAATGGGATTACATCAAACTTAAGTTTCTGTACAAGAAGGACATAGATAACAAGTTAAAGAGAAAGTCCACAGAATGAGAGAAAATTATTTACTAGCTATACAGCAGACAAAGGCTGTATATCAAGGATATACTTCTAGCTCAAAATATTAAATCCTCACAAATTAAATAAAGAAACAATAACCCAATCAATAAATGGGCTAATGAGTTAAAGGCAGACAAGTAAAAATGGCCAATAGAGACATGAAAAAAATGCTCAATTTCTCTGGCATAAAGGAAATGCAAACCAAAACAACACTAAGTTTTCACCAGACCCTAGTTAGAATGGCCATTGTCAAGAAAACAAACAACAAATACTGGTGAGGATATTTTGGTGGGAATGTAAACTTGTTCGACTACTCTGGAAAGCAGTATGGAGGTTCCTCAAAAGACTAAACATAGACCTTCCCTATGACCCAGCAATTCCACTCCTGGGCATTTATCCAAAAGGACACAAATAAGGTTACAGTAAAGCCCAGCACAACCATGTTTATTACAGCATTATAAACCATAGCCAAGATATGGACTCATCCGAAGTTACTCCTCAGTGGATGAGTGGATCAAGAAAATGTACTATGTATACACACAATGAAATTTTACTCGTTTATTAGAAAGAATGATATTGTATCATTCATAAGGAACTAGAAAGACTTGGAAAAATTATATTAAATAAAGTAAGCCAGACCCAGAGGATCAAAAGTTGCATGTTTTCTATCATTTGTGAGCACTAGAATGTGGTAATAAATCTATAAGTAAACACATTGGTTGATATACAAGTTCTTACAGATGAATTAACTGAAGTATAATAGACTTTATGGAGATCAAAAATAGCAATCTTTTCAAAAGACGATCAAAGCCCAACAAAATCTACACCAGGAAATGGATACACCCAAGAGGGGATATGGAGCCAAGAGGAGAGTAGGAATTTGAATGAAGTAGGGAAAGGAGAAGAATGCAATCAAGAATTCATTGTATATTCCACAAGAAAAGTAAGGAAAGGAGTGGACTGAAGGGGGTTGGGGGTGAGAATGTTGAAGGGATAACACTGATCAAGAAATATTGTATTCACAAACTGCTTTGTTATATGGTCCCTCCTTTATACATCTATGTAAAGACAATTTAAAAAAAAAACTCTACACATCCAGTAGAAATGATTTTTTTCTCAAATATTTTGAACTGTAGGTTGAACCCATGGATGTAGAGAGCTGATTGTATTTTCCAAAGCCAGATGTGTTCATAATATTCTTAGCCACCCTTGAAGTTCTTTTTGTATGCCAGTCCTAGGGCTTGAACACAGGTCCTTATCATTGTTCCTGACTTTTGTGCTCAGAGCTAGAACTCTACCACTTAAGCCATAGCTTCACTTCTGGCCTTTTGGTGATTAATTGAAGATAAAAGTTTCAGGACTCTCCTGCTTAGGCTGGCTTTGAGATCCTCAGATCCAGCTTCCTGAGGAGCTAGGAATATAGGCATGAGCCACTGGGGCCTAGCATTCCTTACAGTTTTTTGATGTTTGGTTTTTATGCTGTTATTAGACAAAAAGAATGAAATTTGTTGAAAGTTGTAGCACATACCCCGCAACTAATCCTATTTTTCTCTCCCTTTTCAGAATAGAACTTACTTGTTACACATAAAGAGCTGTTATCATTTGTACACCTAATAACTTACAACAGACCATTCTTCTTTTGGAAAGCCTCTAGCATTTCAAAGTGAATCTTGCCATCATCTTCCAGCTGGAAGCTATCCTGTTGATCTATCGATCAACAAGGAATGCCTGTTTGACTATTCATAGGAATGATTTTGAGATCAAGAAACCATATTCAGGAACCTGTCAGTATCTCTGCCCTCAGCAAAGACAGCCTCTGAGGTTAGTAAATACAGTGGTGAGTTTAAAGTAAAAAATAGATCTCTCTCTCTCTTTTTCTCTCTCTGACACACATACTCACACGCACACAGGTACATGCACACATATGCACATAAGGACATTACATAACATAGGCACAGTACCCAAAGTTTTTCACTAGGCTGGTGCTGAAAAAGAGAGCAGAAAGACCACAGCAGACAATCGTGAGTGCTGCTTCCTATTTTGGGATCAACTCAATCACAGAATGAGTCACCATCAGTGATGGTTAAAATTTTACTGACGCATTCAGCAGAGAGAAGCCAGACAGTCATTTATGTGGAATGATTTGAAGGGTGCTTGGAGACCTCCTTGTATCTCCAAATATCATCTCTTGCAAGCTGCTAATGATATTTGCAATTTCTACCTCATAGTCACTCAAAGAATAATCACATTAGTCCATTAGGCAACAATCATCCCATCAGCACAGTTAGCTGGTCAGATATGACAACTGTCAAACAGTAAAGCTTGGAGATAGAACAAAAGCCAGAAATGTTTGGGTATGGGGGAGAGGTAAGAATAAGTTTGAATGTTGTCTGAAATAAGGGATTGCAGAAGTTCCTGCGCCCTTTTGGAAACAACAGAAGTGAGTACAAAAACAGGTTACAGCTGCCATGGAAAGTGTTCATTCCATCACCTCCAGTTTCCTTGGTCCTGAATTCTTTACCTACTCCCAGCAAGGGACCACTGATCTCCCTACATGAAGTATTTTTTTCTGTTCTATATCCTTAACTCATTAAGATCCATTAATTCATAGTTTTCTCCTATTTCTACCCAAACAAACATAGAGTTATGACCATCATGTTCCATTACTGGATTTACAGGTATAAATATGGCCTTAATTTATGCCAAGTCGATCTATGTCCACATGTTCCTGCTGAATGAACTATGATCTCTGGACTGATAGGAGGAAATCTGCACCTAATGAGCAAATCCCCAGAAAATGACATTCCCACCAGTACCTCAACACCTTCAGGTTCTACAATCATTTATTACATTTTGCACCTTACCTGCTCTGTAATATCATGAATTTTTAACTGTACCACTAAGTGCTAGCAGTAGTGCTTCAAATTTTGTAGCTATAATAACATATATGTCATCCTCTGTGTTGAGTGAATTTCTTTAAGGAGAATGAGATTAGGAAATAATGAATGAGATGAGGAAGAAGTGTTTTTTTGTTCCATTACTGGGGTTCAAACTCAGGGCCTGAACACTGTCCATTAGCTTTTCATTCAAGGCTGGCTCTCTATCTCTTGAAGCACACCTACACTTTTGGTTTTTTCCTAGTTAATTGGGGGTAAGACTATTGTATTTTTCTTCTTGGGCTGACTGTGAGCTATGATCCTCAGATCTCAGCTTCCTGAGTAACTAGGATTATATGTGTAAGCCACCAGAGCCTGGCAAGATATTGTTTGTTTTTAAATTATTAAAAACAGAAAAATATAAGCAATATTCACCTCTAATATATGCATTCAAGATATTAATCCCAAATAAATACTCCCAATGTAAAACTGGGAGACTTAAAAAACTATTACCAATCTAGTAAATCCACTTTAAATAATAGCTTATTACAACAAATCACTGCATGTTGATTCAGGTATTAAACTCACTCTAATAGAATATACTCATTCAGATGTGATTGCTCAGCATCTCCCTTAATGGAATCACCAACTTTCCCTGTCCTTACTCCCTCACCTGAAAATGGAAATAGATGGGTTCATGTTTTGTTTTGTATTACTTGTAGTTGCCCTGTAAGAATGACCACTTTTGCTGCAGTTTTCACATATCATAGCCCACAGTTGTAAGCCAGAGGTCTGGTTTTAGTGTTATCTTCTCTGAAAGTAGCTTTTCCTCTATTATGATTCTCTTAAATTTTCATGAACTCCATGCTCACTGTATTGATAAACACAACCAAAGGCTTAGGACATTTTCTAGTGTCATATTTTATTTGTTTCCTCCCTTTTTTCTATATTCCTGCTCTCATTTATTTGCATAGCACCTGGTTAAACAGTTGAACTACCATCATCTCATTTTATAATGATTGTCCTGTGTATTAAAATTATTCTTAACTTAAAATAGCTCAATTTGAAGTGATAGTGGCTTTAATTGAATGATATGCAGAGATATTCTCCTATATACCTTAGTTACCTCTTGCCTCATTTGTGCTATTTTGTCATGTAAATTATATGTTTATGCATTCTAAGTACATCAACACATTTTTATAAATGTGACTTTATGTAGTTATCTTTTAAAACAGGAAAAAGAGTAGTGTTACAAACAAAATGCAGTTTAGGTAGATTCAAATGATTGTACAGCTAGCTACCCTTATTTCATCCTTAAGGATTCTCGTTATTCTTTATTGAGAGACTTGTATGCATCAAACTTATTTTTGTTTTTGTCTATTTTGAAGCATCTTAATATTTTCTTCTATTATGAATGGTAGTTTATTGGACATAGAATTGTTGGTTAACAAGTTTTAATTCTTTGAGCACTGGGCTTTTTTTACTTATATTTTAGCAATCCCCAGTACTGAACCCAGGACTTCACACTGATTAGGCAGGCCCTCTACCACCTGAGCCATACTCCCATTCCTTCTTGACCTTGAATTTTTTTGTCAGTTGTGGGGCTTGAACTCTGTGGCTAGACATTGTTCCTCAGCTCTTCAGCTCAAGGCAAGCACTCTACCACTTAAGCCACAGCACTACTTCTGGTTTTCTGGTGGTTAATTAAAGATAAGAGTCTCATTGACTTTCCTGCCCTGGCTGGTTTTGAACCACAATCCTCAGATCTCAGCCTTCTTGAGTAGCTAGGATTACAGATGTGAGCCACTAGCACCCAGCACTGCCTTGATTATTTTTGAGGAAGTGTCTTGCTTTATTCCCTGGCCATCCTGGACTATGATCCTCCTGCTTGTGCTTCCTTATATTGCTGGAGATAACAGGCATGCACTCCAGTACCTAGTCATTGGTTGAGATAGATTCTCATGAACTTACTCTTCACATTGGCATGGAACAATGACATCCCAATCCTTATCTCCCAAGTAGCAAGGATTTTTCAGGCTTGAGCCACTGTCCTCAGCTTTCTTGTAGTACTTGGCTACATGATTGCCATGCATGATTTCAACTGAAAAGTCAAATAAGTCAAGAAAGATGGAAAACATAGAATCAGTACTCAATTTCTTCATGTTAAATATTGTAGTATATTCTCTGAATACTGACCAACTTTTGAGACAGGTTGATTATACCCATTTCACAAACAATGACACTTAAGATTCTGTCATTAATTGATTTGTCCAAGGTCGGATTTGAATCTGGTGGCAGAATAACATTTAGTCAGAGATCTCACTTATCAAAGTTTAATGATCTTAGCGAAGCCAGATAACATTTCCCACATGTATATTTCATATCAGTTCCTATCTGTGAGCATATGTACATATAAGCAGTGAATATTATAGTGGTACAAGTGACGATTCTAAATTACCTGGGTGCTGGTGGCTCAAGCATGAAATCTTAGCTACTCAAGAGGTTGAGATCTGAGGATGGCAATTCAAAGCCATCCAAAGCAGGAAAGTCCATGAGACTCTTATCTCCAATTAACCACAAGAAAATCAGAAGTGAAGCTGTGGCTCATAGTGGTAGATCACTAGCCTTGAGCAAAAGAGCTCAGGGACAGTGCCCATGCCCTGAGTTCAAGCTTCATGACTAACCCAAAAATAAGATTCTAAATTACTTAAGTTCTCTTTTATTTTTGCATTTTTCTGTGAAGCTGCTGACACATAATAGATGTCCCAAGACTAGTTGGTATGGTAAGGGAAAGGTTCTGTAAGAAGGCTAAAGTTCAGTTAGACTTTGAAGAATGGTTGTCATTTACTCAGCTAGGCAGACACTGAATAAAAGGATGTGGGGAGCAGCCTGAATGTTGATGCCCTTTTCATACACACAGACAAACAGACACACAGACAGAGACACAGACACAGACACACACACACACACACACACACACACACACAAATATATATTCTATAACACTCATTCACTTTATACTATGGTCACTGTTGTGGCCTTACACTCTGATGATTGAACATGAATCCTCTCCTATCCACTGCTGCTCTTAGATTGAAGCTCAAGAATGAGAAGATTGCTGAAATAATCACAGCTAGAAGGTAGATGTAGATATAGAGACCAAAAAGAAGGATAGTATAGAACTTGCCCACATTTGGATGTGATTAATTAAATATGGAAAAAACAACAAATGGCTTCATATACTCATTTTTCCTCCTCCAAAATGTTCCAAACTTTTGTAAAAGTGGGATGTATGATCTGAGTAGAAATGTAGTCTGTAAACTTTCCTGAGATGGGACAACCTCTAGATGTGGAAAGAACATTTTCTTTGCCAGCAGAAAAAAATTAAAGTGAGGAGAAGGAGGAAGAGGAGGAGGATGAAGAGGAGGAGGAGGAGGAGGAGGAGGAGGAAGCATGACTAGCACTTTATTAATATATGCATACCCTTTCTAGTTCCAAATTACTTCCACTTTGAAAACTCATCAATCAATCTGTTATCCCATACAGGTAGGCAGAGACGAATTTTTTCTTCATTTTAAAGATGAAGAAAGGATTGTGTGCCAGTGGTTCACAACTGTAATCCTGATTACTCAGGAGGCTGAGCTCAAAGGATCTTGGTTCAAAGCCAGCACAGGCAGGAAAGTCCTTGAGAGTCTTACTTCCACAATTAACCAAAAAAAAGTCAGAAGTAGATGTGTAGGTCCAGTGGTAGAGCACCAACCTTGAACGGAAAAAGCCAAATGGGACCACAAAGCCCTAATTCAAGTCGTAGTGCTGGCATAAAAATAAAAGTATATAAAGATGAAGGAAGGCAATTTCACAGATGCTAGCAGAGTTGTTCAGAATCACAATGGAGACTGAGAATGTAGGAAAGTAGCTTTTCCTATTCCAAATGCATTATTCCTCCCTCTGTTTTTGAAGGAAGCTGCTCCTAGTTTTACTATCTTTTTTAAATTTAATTTTTATTTTTTATTGTGAAAATACTGTACAGAGGGGTTACAATTACATGGGTAAGATAATGAGTACATTTCTTATCAAGCATTGTAGCCTCCTCCTTTGTTTCTCCTTCCAATCCTCCCTCCCCCCCCAACCCACCCAATTCACCTGCCCCCCCCAAAGTTGTAAAGTTTGTTTTCGACATAACGATTTGTACTTCTCATTGTTGCAATGGGTCCACCTGTATCCCTATTTAAACAACTTGTTTTTCCCCTTCCCCTCCACAAATTATGCCAACATGAAATACAGTGAAAGCATGGGTTATACTGTGGGGGAGAGACATACAAAGCAACAAAGAAATTATCTTATAAATGCGTTAGAAACAATCACATGAAGAGAAACAACATTTGAATACATATATCTTATCTTTTACTTATCTTACTCTATAGTGTATTCTGTTGGTATTACATGCATTTTCAAAGACTATGTATTTCCTTCTTTACTATGAACTGTCAATACATTGGCTAGAGTCAGTTGATAACTTGGAGCTAGGGCTGGAACCTGAGGAGCAGGGAGCATGTAGTCAATAAGAATACTGAAGTGCAGTGTAGGGAGGGCTAGTGACAGAGCATGTAAGGTCACAGTATCACTACAGCAAAGGGGACAAAGTGTTATTGATTCCAAAGCTTTCCCCTTGCTTCTTACCTCAGAGCTACAGCTTTATTAAAAACTTCAATTTGGTGACACATCCCTCACAGGCTCCCTTGGGGCTACCTGAAAGAGGGGTGGCATCTTTGTGACAGGCTGAAATTACATTTGTCAGCTCAAGGAAAGCTGTGAAGACTGTCTATACTCCACTCCATCCTGCCCCAGCCACCACCAAATAGACACAAGCTCACATGCAGTCACTTAGATAGCATTCTGACATTTCTAGCATACACACTTTTCATATAAGGACACAAGGACTGGAGGGATAGGTGTGTGAACTAGATGAGGCTCCATGAGTGACCTGTGAGTTTATTGGAACTGCTAGCCAGCGTAGTTTTTGGTTTCTTATTACATTCCCAGGGATTTTTGTCCTATTTCCTTGGGCTCTTGAGGCTAGAGGGAACAAGAGCTATAGATAAAAAATAAAGAAGGAAAATACTTTATGAATATCCAGGAAGCATATGGTGAAGTGAAGGGCCACTAAGTACCAGGAGAGAAAGAAATGAAAGTGGACTGGAGATAAAAGAGTTTGCATTAAAGTAAGTATTTTTGTGCCAGTCCTGAAGCTTGAAGTCAGGGCCTGAGTGCTGTCGCTGAGCTACTTTGCTCAAGGCTAGTGCTCTACCTCTTGAATCACAGCTCCAATTCTGGCTTTTTAGTGATCAATTGGAGATAAGAATCCCATGGGCTTTCCCACTTGGGCTGATTTCAAGCCACAATCCTCAAATCTCAGCCTCCTGAGTTGCAAGGATCACAGGTGTGAACCATCAGTGCATGGCTAAAAGTGGTCTTGTGCTGGGGGAGGAGGGAAATGCATGTGTTTGTGCCAATACAGGGGCTTGAACTCAGTGCCTACGTGATGTAACTTGGCTTTTTGACTGAAGGCTGGTGCTTTTGCATATGAGCCACAGCTCCACTTTTAGCTGTCTGTTAGTTAATTGGAGATAAAGAGTCTCACAGACATTCCTGCCTGGGTTTGTCTTTGAACCACTATCCTCAGATTTCAGACTCCTGAACAGTTAGGATTACAGATGTGAGCCACTGTTGCCCTGCTTTAAAGGAAATCTCATAAGTGGCTTAGTTTGTACAAGGAGCTGCTTTAGAAACAGGCATCCACAGAGAAGATGAGGCTAAAGGCCATCATATGGCAGGAATCTTACGTGTTTTGTTCATCACATTACGCTAAGCAGTAGCATTCTATCTGCACTATTAGTTGAACAAAGGCATGAATGAAAGAATTTGCCTCTAACATAATACAACCCTGCTTGATTTCAGTATGAAGTATTACAAATACTATTGTTACTATTACTAGTAATACTAGCAAATAGCATGATAACTAGACCTATTGCTATCAATAGTGAATACCATATCTAATAACAATCACTTTTCTAAATGTTTTTAAAATAATGATTCATTCTATTTTTCATAATCCCTTATGACTTGGGTTACTATTATGAGAGGAAATACCACATGACAGTCAAGGACATGTCTTTTGACAAATCCTGCCTTTATTAATTACTGTGTGATAATTGTCAAGTCATATAACCTTCCCTTGTCTCAGCCCTTTAATCTATGAAATGAAAGTAATAATAATTGATAATAATATTAATAGTAATATTTCACAAGGCTGATATGAGAATTAAATTATCTCATACCCCAAGATTTGGAGTCACTTTCTATTTCATGAAAAGTGCTAGCTGGTATGTTAAAGATGAGAAAATTGAAGGACAGAGATTAAGTTATGTACATCAAGTTGTAAAGTTCATTGGTGGCAGAGGCAAGATTCTGACCTAGGTATAGGCTCAAGCCACACTATATCCACTATACTAAACTGTCTCTCAGCATATGTTGGAAAGCACATAGATGTATTCATTCTTTCACAGTCCTTTTTTTTTTTTGGTGGTTGTGGGGCTTGAACTCTGGGCCTGGGCACTGTCCCTGAGCTCTTCAGCTCAAGGCAAGCACTCTACCACTTGAGCCAAAGTGCTACTTCTGGTTTCCAGGAGGTTAATTGGAGATAAGTGTCTCAGGGACTTTCCTGCCTGGGCTGGCTTTGAACTGCAATCCTCAGATCTCAGCCTCCTGAGTAGCTAAGATTACAGACATGAGCCACTGCCATCTGGTTTATTTCACAGTTCTTAGGAAATTAAAATGTATTCTACCCAGATCTCCCTCTCCTTTTCTCCATCAACCAATGGGAAGTTCCTTTCTCAAGCTGGTAAAACATTTTATTTTACGTATGTATTTTATTTATTTGATCTCTATTATCGAGACTTTATTCATTCATATTTTTGTTGTTCTTGGTCCTGGGGCTTAGTCTCAGGGCCTGGGCACTGTCCCTGAGCTTTTGTGCTCAAGGCTAGCACTTTATAACTTGAACAACAATTCTACTCCTGCTTTTTTTTGTTTTGTTTTGCTAGTATGGTGGACTTTCTTGCTCAGGCTGGCTTCAAACCTGGATATTCAGATCTCAGTACCCTGAGTAGCTAAGATTACAAGCATAAGCCATCAATCTCAGCACATTTACATTTTTATTTAGCACACATTAGTTACCCAAAAGGGGAGGAGGGTGGTCATTGTAACAATTACACCTATGCATACACTGTATTCCAATCAATCTCCTTGTCTTTCTACAATGATCTCCAAATTGATGTCTCTGCCTTTATCAACTTCTACTCATCAGTTTCCCCAACTTGTTGAGGTTTTTCTACAACACAAATATCCATCCCTACATTTTCTCCTGCTCAAACTTTTTCTATGTTTCTGTGGCACTCAAGAATCTATGGGATCTAGTTAGTACTTGACTACCTCATGTACTGCTACCCTTTACTTCCAGTATAATCAATCTTTTTTTACATAATGACCGATTATTACTAGATGGGGAAGAGAGATAGTGAAGGGTCATATATCCTCTCTAAATTTTGAGCTCTTAAAGGACTAGAATCATACATTATAAAATATGTTTCTGATAATTAGAAAAAATACTTAATACACAGTAGACATCCAATTAATGTTGAATGAGTAGATGAGAAGCAAATATCAACCAAATAGCTAATATATACCCTGTGGATTCAGTCTAATGAAAGGCAGGTTGGTAAGATCTTGCTTAGTTTTGTCTAGTTTTATACTCAATGTACACATGTAATAAAGGAAGTGGAAAATGTGAAATGAGTCTGGGAGAGAACAGACAGATGTGGGAGAATGATGCAAAGGTTGACTCTTATGAAGAAGCGGTGGACAATTAAATGGGCATATTAAGTTTTAACCCCTTGTACAACCTTTTGAACTCCAGAAAAGGTAAATAAAATAAATAATAAAAATACAGAAAAAATCCCAAGGAAGATTTTTCTTTCATTATAGGACAGGAAGAGATTGGCCAGATGTGTACTGAAAGTGCTATGCATCACTGATGGAGTGAGAAAAACCATTGGGTAATCAAATGGTTCATTCTTTTTTTTTAAAAGTTGATATTTACCTTTTTTTTTCTTCTTCTTTTTTTTTTTTGCTTATGTGGTGCTGAGGAATCGCACCCAGGGCCTCAAGCATGCAAGGCAATCGCTCTACCACTGAGCAACCTTCCCAGCCCCGAATGGTTCATTCTTGAAAGAAGTTCAGTCTGTACCTGCTGCTGCAGGAGTTTTAACACCTGGGAAAACATAGTAGGGTTTCAGAGCCATTCTCACAGCCTGACAAGCTCAGACAAATGTGACATGACTGTTTAGAAAATTATACTACAATACTAAGGAAAAATCAGGATTATGTCAAGCAGTTATTGACACTTGACAATTAATAGGAAGATATTTAATTGTACCAAGGTTCTTTTTTTTTAAGTTTTACTTTCAACTCTATGGTAGCATATTCTACATGCATTTTATGCAGAGATTAAAAATATAACTTTTAAAATAAATAACAAACTTTACCCAGTTTATTTTGCTTATCGTGTAGCTCTTTCACCTATCTAGTAAACAATTTTTCCAGAAGACAATTATTAGTGAATTCAGACCTTGTGGAGTGCTAATATTTTTTGTGTGAAGTGATTGGGGCTTGAATTCAGGGCCTAGGTGGTGTCCCTTAGCTTTTTTGTTCAAGAACAGTGTTCTACTAGAACTACAGCTCCAGCTTTTTATTGGTTTATTGGAGATAAGAATTGCATGGACGTTCCTCCTGGAATGGCTTTGAATTGAATTCCTCAGATTTTAGTCTTCTGAGTAGCTAGGATTACAAACAAGAGGCTCCAGCACCTGGTTTATAAGTTTATTTTTTATTTTTTTATTGTGAAAATACTGTACAGAGGGGTTACAATTACATGGGCAAGATAGTGAGTACATTTCTTATCAAGCATTGTAGCCTCCTCCTTTGTTTACCCTTCCCATCCCTTCCCATCCTCCCTCCCCCCCTGGTTTATAAGTTTTTTATACCTTACCTTGTAGCTCTGACTAGAGACTAATATCCTTAAGGTTAAAAAATAATGTCTACCAAGCATCTGCCACTATTATTATTTAATTAATGACTCAATAAGTAGTCTCAGATATTTCTCTGGATGGAACAGCTCATGTGAATTCATTAATTTTTGAAAAAAATCACTTATTTTGTAGCTTATATTTCTTCTCTTTTATGTTGCTCTCCTATTCATTACAATATTCAGATGGGTATTTGGGGGGGGGACATTAATTTGGCTGGTTTAAAGATTCCAGTTAGATAAGACCCTACTTGTAGGTGTGTATAAGGGTAGAGAGTCCAGAAAAGAGTAGCATTTGAATCAGTTGACTGAAATTCTGTCTTCTGTAAGAATCTTAATGAAAGTTCTTGATTAATAAGAGGTAAGCAAAAGCAATAAAGAGAGTTATTCTGAACAAAATGTAAAGTATGCATATCTGAAATACCATGGTGAAGCCCCTTGGTACAATTAATACACAGTAAAAAAATGACAGGAAAGTAAAACAGGCTCTGTTTAGATGTGGGTACCAGTGGCATTGTGGGGGAAGGTGAACAAAGAGAGTGAATAAGAATGCGTATGGATGAAATAGTTTATTTGCATATATAAAAAAGAAAACAAATGAAAACTGTTAAAATTGTTTTAAGAAGGGGGAGTATTTTGAGGGGGAGTGATGGAGATGAGTTTGAGTTTGATTAGGATATGTTGTAGGCATGCACGAAAATGTCATAAAGAAATCTCCTTGTATGTCTAATATATGTCAATAAAAATAAAGATCTACTCTTTCCAATGTGGGTAGGTAGGATATGTTCCCTTGAGGGACCCAAGAATTTAGAAGACTGTATGAAAGACAGATACATTTTCTCTTCTTCCTTTGGCACATTCATCTTTCCCACCTTTCAGACATGGAAACTTCTCCTTCTTAGACTTTACAGTCTTTTTTTTTTAATTGTGTGGCTTGAATTCTAGGCGTGGGTGCCGTCCCTCAGCTCTTCAGCTCAAGGCAAGCATTCTACCACTTAAGCCACAGTGCTACTTCTGGTTTTCTGGTGGTTAATTGGAGATAAGAGTCTTAGAGACTTTCCTGCCCCGGCTGGCTTTGAACTGCAATCCTCAGATCTCAGCCTCCTGAGTAGCTAGGATTACAGGCATGAGCCACCAGTGCCTGGCAGATTTCACAGTTTTTAATCAGTGCCTTCCCTCAGCTCTTTAGCCTTACACTGAATTGTCTTACTAGCTTCCCTGGTTCTTCAACTTGTACATGGCATACAGTGAGATTTTTCAACTTCCTCAATCACATAGTTCACATAATAAGTGCCCCCTTAAGTAACTCTATATTTTCCACTGGATCTATTTCTCTGGAAAACCTAGACTAATGTGTACACTTTTTTGCATCCATTGCACTCTGTCCAGAATGAGAAGCTATCAAACAGTTGTCCTGGATTTACAAGTTGCTGTCTCATGTCTCAGCCTTTCTCTTTGCTTCCCATACTTTCCAAAACTTTTTAACAAATACTATTCCTATTTCATCTTCAAGACTTATTTCACATGAAAATAAAAGAAGTAAAATTCAGAAAACATATATGATTTGAAGATCCCTTATATATCACATAGTCTATTCTTCTTTACAATACTACTGCTAATAACTACTAATAATATCACAGTATTTTCCAGTTCCTTTCATGTATATTTACTTATTGAATCCTTTTGACAAACTTTTAATGAAGCTTCTATTATTATTTCCATTTTTAGATGAAGAAACTAAAGAATAGAGAGGTTAATAACATGCAAAGTAACTTATTTAAGTCACTTTGAGAGGTGACTTGCTCAAAGTAATTTAAATTAGGACCATTAAAGATAGAAAACTCCTTAAGCATATGTATAATTGCTTATATATGCACACCCAGACACACACATACACACACACACCGAGGTACACAGAGGTAATTTGTCTAATATATCATACAACTAGCTAGTGATTCCAGCAAAACTAGATTTCAAACTTCTGAACAACTCATACTCTTCAAAGAATTATAGACTACCTTTTTATTCCAGGGAGTTTTTTCTAACTATTTTTGTCTTCCAGCCTGGTCTAGATCAGTTTCCTTGTTATGACTAATGGGTTGTAGAAATCCTAAGCATTTGGTTTTTAGGACCAGGAAATTTAGCCTTTATATAAAGAAAAGCTAGACTATCTTCATTTTAGTAATGCTGAAGAAATTTAAAGTAGTCACCAAGATTCAGTAAGGTCTAGTATTAATACACTTGAACTCAAAAACAAATTCAAGCAGCATCACAGGAAGGAAGGAGTATATAAGTAGTGAGAGATCATTAGGCTTACAGAAGCCCACCATGTCAAGAGTACTGGGAAGAAGACATAAAAACATATAAAGTAAGTGTTTGCTAAGAGCTCATTCTATACTATGGGCAAATAGAAAATATATTGCTAAGGTCCACTGAACTGAGCTTATGAGCCATTTAGTCTGTAATTAGCAAAAGAGTAATTCACACACAATTTATGGGATTCCTGTGGCTCTAGCTGAAGCCTCACTGGGAAGCTGTTTCAATTTCCTGATGACTCTTTACAAGTTGAGGACACAATTATGGGCCTTGGAAAATATTTGAAAGGATTTGGATTAAAAGGGCAAAGTAAGTAATTAGTGTGCTGGAATGCAGTGTTTATACATGGATATCCACAAAAATGCACATATAATCAGTGAGAAGGGAGTTAAATGACACCACTTAGGAAGAGCTAGCTGTCACTTTAAGAGAGCAGAAATGACAAGAAATTGACATACAGCAAATTATGGCATTGAGAAACAGGAAAGGCTCACATGTAGTATGTCTTACCAAAAAGTTCTGAATAAATAGCTAGTGTAGATAAAACACATAGAGTGTGAACAGAAAATTTGTACTATTTCCTTTATAATTATTTAATTTGACCCTCTCAATAACTGGAAAATATGAATCCTATTTTCTAGACAAAGAAATGGTGATAGAGTGAAGGAGCTCTTACTTGAACCATGCTTAATCTAAATCATATATATTTCATTTTCTCTGGGATTCTACGTAGAAAAAAATAGGGAAGGAACATTTACAGCTGATAAGAATAAGGCCTCCTTTCTTCATGTTGACATTGGGAACTCCGAATGCAGGTTTATAATGAAAGCAGAATTGTAGACAATGTTGCAATCTTAGTACTAATTTACCCACAGGAGTCATTTGCTTTGTCAATTATCTGTAGTGACTCATCATGACATTTCAATGCATAAGCCAAATCCTGCACCCAAATAGCATTAGGCAGGTAAAGAATCTCCTCTTCTAAGTTATAGAGTACAATCTTAAACCAAATAAAATTATTTATTGCTGTTCTGGGTCATTTCTCTCTTCTGCTAGCACAGACAATATCTAGTTGATTGTTGTCTGCATGGTAAAATGTCATTAATTTATACCTCATTCATCTAGCCTGAGTGATATTTCTCTTTGGAGACTGGGTTGATATTTTTCTCCATCTTGTATTAAAGTGGTTGCTAAAAAAGTGATAGTGTAAACCAAATTGCAAGGAGATAATTAAATGACTAGAGAGAATTGTTTTCAATCATTTTGGAAGAACTCAGTTGCAAACAATTGGTATGCCTATCACAACTCATTCTTATCCACGCATTTGGGAAAATTCCCCAGAGAGATTTATTTGTGGCAGGTTTTAGATACTGAGAAAAGTAATAAACCAACATTTTTTTGTCATTGCTCTGTATCTCAGACTTTACTGAGTTAGATTTGTATGTACAGCTTACTATCTTATCCCAAACTGGTATTTAGTAAATGTTCATCGAATGAATTTCTATGAATTAAAAACACACAAGACACATAAGGAATGCTTTGTTTCTCTTCCCAAGGGGATATTCAGCTTGATGTTATCTCAAAAAAAAGTCCCATGGCAACAATACAATCATCATAAGTCTGGAAGATTCTTATAATGTCTGCAAACAGAAGAATGAAGCTCTCATCCCTGTCTCCTGTACCTTGTAGCTTCCCTTCTGATTGAACCATCACTATATCATGGTCTCAGGTAGCATATAAATGGTAGGCAAAAGCTTACATTCCTGCCTAGACTGCAATCCATGCATCATCTTCTGCCTGGGCTTCCAAGAAATCTGTTTTCTCTATTTTAAACTCTGTAGTGTCTTGGCTTGACTGAGCTAAACCTTCTCTGGTTCACTAAAAAGTCTTCATTATCCTTTTAGGATCTTGCACCTAACTTTAGATTAGAACTGAAAGTCCAGTTGTCTCTAATTGTGATTTTGCATATTGCTTTTGATTTAATTTTGAGATTGATTTGCATTTAAACCTAAGTCCCTCAGAACATAGCTTTCAAAATCCAAAGCCATTAGGTATCTTCTAACTACGAGAGGCAGAGAGGCATTTGGTCAAGCAGTTTGATGTCCTTTACCACATTCACATACACATCTGTCTCATTACACAAAATATATCGAACCAGAGGCTCAAATCAAAGGCAACTTCTGCCTTCTTCAGCATATTATTCTGAATAGATCTGTAGAGAAGAGGATTGCTTTGCTTTGTTTATGTTTTTCAGTAAAATCTGTTGAGATTTTTTTTCAGGGCCAATGTATTTACATATAAACTATGCAAATACTGAAAAAGAATCTATATCTTAAAATGGTGGAGATTTCTGAATATCGTTGTAAAGAGTCTGAATTGAGGAATCTGGGAATCCCCACAAGACTGAAATTTAGAAATTCTAGCACCATGCACTTAAGTAGGGTATTCATTCAGTTATTTGTGTACAGCATAATTCTTTGTGTTGTGGGAACACCAGAGAGGAAAGAAACCAGACTAAACTGTCATATCATCATTCCATAGGGCAAATAATGATGTTTCATATTTGTTCTGCTTCATTTACAAATATTTCACATTTATTCTAAGTTCAAGCCCACAGTGCCTTGTGAAACAGGATAAAATAATTACCTTTGTTTTAGAAGAGAGGAAAATAGAGGTCCAGAGAAGTTAATTAAGTAGTGTAGGATGACACAGCATGTCAAATCTAAATCTACATCCAAAAATGACTCCATGGAAAATGAATACATCAAGTAGCACCTCAGTGATAGGAGCATTATTGTGCCTAAAAAGAGGGAAACAAATAGATTTTCTTTAGTTCTTACTTCAAAATGCTGAATTAAATCATAGCCCCTAATCCAAGTCTTTCCAAGCTTGGATGATTTTTCTTACTGATTCATCTCAAAGTCTATTTTGCATCTAGTCATCATTGACTCCATGCTTTGGACCAGAATGGGATTACCCTAGGCAATATAGCTCACAATCCCAATGGAAAAAGGCACTAACCAAAATCTGCTCCACAATGATCCTGAGATTGAGTTGGTCTGCATCCATTTCCCAGCTATTTTTTTTGCAGCTAGTCTCTCATCAATCTGTAGTATCCTCGATAAAGTTACATTTTCTAGTTCTGCTCTTGCCAAAGATTTGGAAATGCCTATGTTCTGATCTTATCTGTTCTCTATTCATTCCACCTCTAGGGATCACCAAACATGTATGGGCTCTTGATAATCAAATGGTGTTATTTATCATTCATGAGCCACCGTCCCATGCCTCTTTTTCCCAGGCTGCGAAAATGAAGAAAATTAACTCTCCCAAACTCCCTCCTATTGGACTGCAGAAAAAAATCAGATAGGTTCTACTATCTTTACAGAGAGATGCCCAGTAAAGAACAAATGCCATCAAATTAATTTCATTAATATGTCGAACCTGATGCCTTCTCAGGAAGTCTTCTGTTAATTTCCAACAAAGGGAAATGTCTATGATGTCCAGATTTATTAATACACTTTCATACTGAAAATAAAAATGTGAATGTATAAATGGATGAGTATTTTATGTGTCATTTATGTGTATTCATGAATACCTAACAGAAACAATGTGAAGGATTCACTTTAAATAGGATCAAATTTCCATTAAGACACAATAAGTGGAATTGGGCACTGGTAGCTCACTCTTGGTAACCCTAGCTACTCAGGAGGCTGAGATCTGAGGATCCAGGTTTAAAGTCAGTCCAAGAAGAGAAGTCCGTGAGATTCTTATCTACAGTCATCCACCAGAAAGCCAGAAATATGGGTATGACTCAAATGGTAAAATGTCAGCTTTGAGTGAAAAAGCTCAGGGACAGTGCCCAGGTTTGAATAAGCCTTAGTACAGCACACACTCAAGACATAGTAAGTGAAAACAGTGAAACTGATGCTTCTTATCTGTTCAGGTTACTCGAATATGTTCTTAGGGACTTTACTAGCTTCTGAATGAATGCTTACATTTGGTCTCTTTCACAAGTTTTGTCATTTGAGGGAGCTCATATCTCTTTTCTTTTTCATTATGTCCTTATTTACATGAATGAAGTCACACACAGCTCATCTCTTGAAGTACCTCATTGAAGCTAAACAATTGGAAAAAGTCATATGGAATAGAGTGAGGAGATGAAGATACATTTTGAATATAGATCAGAGAAAAAAGAATTTACAGATAATGGCAAGAAGAGAAAAAAATGAAATGGGAAAATAAAAGGAGTATCAAGTTGATGATCTTGCCTCATTTTGTATGAGACTTCCTGAATTTTAGCCTTGAACATACCTTGTGCCAAGACATCTCTTAGTACTAAGCAAAATAAGACAGTTGGTCACCCTACTTACACGGCATAAAAGAGAAATGTCTAAGGGTTATAGGCAGGTTGGTATGGTCACTGACACATATCTGGCAGTTGATCACCCAAACATTATCCATCACTTAGGATGAAAATCTAAGTTTTGAACTTTACACTCAAGGCTTTTCTGAAACTGAAATACATTTGTGGTTTTCACTTCATTATTACATGTAGCATAATTTCACCATGTCACCCTCTCAATTTCACTTCATTTCTGACATAGGCACTCTACCTGCAGGATTTTGTTTAGCCTTCATTTTTATCTTCACCAATTCCAAAGCCTTGCCTATTCTTCAATTCAAAAGTCATCTTAATCTCATCTTCTCTACAATATTACTGGAACTCTTCCTTTGGTACTACTCTTGCACTCTCTAAATGTCTATAATCATTACAATCTATACCACTCAAATAGTTTTTAATAATTTGTTGTCTAGTATTTTGTGTTAACTGTAGCACCAGTGTAAGCCTTGAAATCTTTCTAAAGACAGATAGAATGAGATAGATGTGTTACTGGCACCATCCCTCAACAGTAAGCCCACCATGGTCCTATCCTAGTGAAATATAGATACTGGATCTAACTGGCAATATCTTGGTATCTTGTTGGATAATGGGACTTTCTAAAAACTTTTAGAGGCTATAGGTGATAGGTGTACCTGAATTCCTAGAATCAGGGGCAGGAACTAGGACAATAGATTACCTGATCTGCCAATCCTGTGCCATAAACTCCTGAGAGTCTTCAAACACTCAAGCTCCCCGTACTCCTGCTGCCTTTCCATTCCTATTTAGGCCCGTCACCTCTGGTGTTATTGCAACATGCCTCATGTATCCCGACCCTTCTCATGTCATCATGATGTCCCTCTTCAATTGTCCATTAGAGTTGATCTGGTTTGTTGAGATTATTTTTTCTGCTATGTACTCTACTACCCCCAAGGCTCATTTTCCTAACTAATATATGCATTCAAAGCCACAAGTTTTTTGGAGACATATGTCTGCTTGCAGTTTCTGGCTTTCTTATAGACTCCAGATTCTACCTCTCAAAAAGTGGCTTCTTTGTGTCTCACAATCAAATTTCCATATAGCACTAGGGCTACATAAGCACCAGATATTCAACTAAATCTTACTGATAACTGAAAACAGATGTTGTCATCCTTCCAGTCATCACCACAAAAGTTCTTTTGTCCTCTCTGCCTGGGCATACTTGTCACCAATGATACTCTCTGGTTCTTTTTTTAAATTATTTATTTATTTATTTATTTTTATTGTGAAAATACCGTACAGAGGGGTTACAATTATATGGGCAAGGTAATCAGTACATTTCTTTTTTTGGGGGGGGGGTCCAGTCGTGGGGCCTAAACTCTGGGCCTGGGTGCTGTCCCTCAGCTTTTCAGCTCAAAGCTAGCGCTCTACCACTTTGAGCCACAGCGCCACTGCTGGCTTCTTTCTTTTTGCTTATGTGGTGCTGAGGAATCGAACCCAGGGCCTCAGACATGCAAGGCAAGCGCTCTACCACTGAGCCACCTTCCCAGCCCCCAGTACATTATTTCTCCTTTCCCCCCTCCCCGCCAAAGTTGTAAAGTTCATTTTCGACATAATGACTTGTACATCTCATTGTTGCAATGGGTCCACCTGTATCCCTATTTAAATGATTTGTTTTTTCCCTTCCCTTCCACAAATTATACCAACATCAAATACAATGAAAACAGGGCTTATACCATGGGGAAGGGACATACAAAGCAACAAAGAAATCATCTTATAAATATGTTAGAAACAATCACAAGAAAGAAAAAAAACATTTGAATACTTATCTTGGGGTTCATTTCCCTAACATCAACTTATCTGACCTTTTCTGCTTGTCTCAGACATATACTAGTAATTGCAAATAAGAGAAACCATGGGACCTATGTTTTTTAGGCCTGGCTTACTTCACTTAACATAATTTTTTCCAAGTCTTTCCATTTCCTAACATATGGGGCAATGCCATTCTTAGTATGGTCTTGTTTGTGATCATTTGGGTAAATGCCCAAAAGTGGGATTGCTGGGTCATAGGGGAGCTCTATGTGGAATCTTTTGAGGAACCTCCATACTGCTTTCCAAAGTGGTTGAACAAGTTTACACTCCCACCAACAGTGCAGTAGTGTTCCCTTCGGGCCACATCCCCTCCAGCATCTGTTGTTACTAAAGTTCTTGATTATAGCTATTCTAACTGGGGTGAGGTGGTATCTCAATGTTGTTTTGATTTGCATTTCTTTTATGGCTAGAGAGGTTAAGCATTTCTTCATGTGTCTATTGGCCATCCTTCTTTCCTCCAGTCGTCTCATATATATATATATATATATATATACATATATATATGTATGTATATATATATGTATATGTATGTATGTTGTGTGATTATTTGTTGAATGGTTGAATGCATGAATTAATACTCCTTGACACATTAGTATGTTCATAACTCTATCTTTCCAACACCATTCTTCCCCCATACCCCAATTTAATGCCTCTGTATTCACAAATCTAACTCATATTAGTCTTTCCTCATACTAAGTCCTATTAATCTTATTTCTAACACTGCCATTTCCTCTCTGCCACCAAAGATTAGCTGAATTTTAGTTTCATCTCAATTTTGTTTAAATCTCATTTCCTCTATAAAGCTGTTTTTTTTAGTCTGATGATATAGAAGTTTCATGAGCCCATCCTGAAGATTATCTGCTTACAATTAAGTCAGCCACTGAGAATCATTCCCATGCAATAGTTTCTCTTTTAGGCCCTGGAGAAGCGAAAAGATAGTTACATGCTTAAACTTTAAAATTACTTTATAAACATCTCTCTAAAACTTGTTTGTTGAAAGCAAGTACTAAAACTTATTACTTATTATCATGTCTACCTACCCATATATTTTAAATAAATCAAGAATTGACATCCACCTTTGCAGTTGTAGAACCCAAGCAAGAAATGTTAAGTAGACATAGATTATCCACTGGTACTTGCATTCATAGCCCAGAATAAATGAGCTCTTTACCATTCTAACATGCTGATATCTCTATCAACAATCAAAAGATCCTGAAAATTAAACCATGTTATCAAGTTTATAAGGAATCATTTAATCAGGCTTCAACTTCTCAAAGATTCCATGAACCATTACCATTTTATCCCATCACTACTGAAATTTCAGTCCTTCTCATTTCCCCCTTAGAAACCAGAAGTACCATCTTTCGTCACTAGTATCTTTGCTTCCAGTATCAGTCTTGAAAATCTTTTATTCAGCTCTCAGACATTTTCTCCTTCTCAACTAATCATGTCACTGTCCTATTGAAAACCATATTATGATACTCTATTGTCTACAAAATGAAACTCCAACTCCACAGTGTGGTTTTCAAGGGTTTTCTTAATTTGGCTTAGTCACCTTTTTCTAACCTGTCTAATTCAGATGCTGAAAGCATATATTTTGCTGTGAAATATATTCATGACTTGGTTCATTTTCTCTGCCTCGAATGCCCCTTTCTCATCTTCATCTATCAGAACTTGGCCCATCTATCAAGGCCCACATTAAATGCTACCTCCTAGAATCATAGAATATTAAATAATGCAGAGATACCCTCCCACCCATTGAAAAGAAAATGTAGAAAAAGAAAGAAAACTAAAAGAAAGAAAAGGCTACATTGCTTCCAGACATTTTTGTTTATGCATCTCTTATGGTAGTGGTCCTGCACAATCTGTCTTGTTTTAAAGTAAAATCTATATCTGTCTCCTTTTATGTATCATAATGTAGGGGTCATATGAATAAATCATTGTGTTATCTCCCATCCCTAACTATAGCACAGAGTAGACACTTGACATTACTATAGTGTTAGGTTTTAAAGAGAGATTGCTGAGTAAAAACCACACCATGCTTGTGGTATTCAGTTAAGGGGTAGGTTTATTCATTGTTCTGGCCATACCAGGCCATGTTGGCCTTCCACGTGGCTGGGAGAGACCTAGGAAAGAGAGCGTCTGGCCCTGGGCTAGGCCTTATCTAGGGTGGGGGGGGGGAAGGTGTTGCCACATCCAATCCAGATGTGACCTCAGCAGATGCAGATGTGACCTCTTCCAGGTGTGCCAGTTGCCTAGGTAATGTAGGTGCTGGGCGGAGACTTTGCTGCGAGGAGGGTGGAGTCTGCTCACCATCCAAGAGTGGACCTTATATACAGTATTAGTTCAAATGGATGAAGAAGCAGTTGAAGAATATCTAAAATTTTTTCTATATAGAAGGAGCTATTAGTATATATAATCACATAACATATTCTGTTGATTATAAATCCAAGAAGTCAAGGAAGATAGAGTCACCTTGAGGGTTATGTAAAGAAGTCCATGGAAACATTGTAATTGCTAATTCTGATTGTCAACTTCCTTGAATTGAGAGTCAACTCAGAGTTTAGTAAAACACTCCTTTGGGTAAGAACCAAACAAAGGTCAAGCAAGTAGAGAACCTGCATTAGATGTGAATTTCATTATTCTGTAAGCTGGAGCCCCAGATAGAATAAAAGGAGAAAAGGGGGCCTGACACCAGTGGTTGAGGATTATAATTCTAGCTATTCAGGCAGCTGAGATCTGAGGACTGAGGTTTGAAGCCAGCCTAGGTAGAAAGTCTGGGAGACTTTTATCTCCAATTAAGTACCAAAAATGCTGAAAGTAAAGATGTGGTTCAAGTGGTAGAGAACTAGCCTTGAGTAAAAAAGCTTAGGAACAGTGCCTAGTCCCTGAGTCCAAGCCCCAGGACAAGCATACACACACATACACACACACACACACACACACACATGTGCACACACACACACACACACACACACTGTTGAAAAGGAAAAAAAAGCCTTTGAATTGAGGCATGAATATAGGCATTAGCTCTCTCTACTTCCTGGCTTCCAGGAGATAAGCAGACCTGCTCTGCCATGCCCTTCCACCATAATGTTCTGTACCCACTATAGCCCAGAAAAATGGAACTGAATGACGAAGAACTGCAATCTTCAGGAATCAGCAAAGTCACTCTTTATTCTCTTAAGTTGTATATGTCAGGTATTACTGCCATTAAAAAGTCTTGACTAACCTACTAGCTATTGGCAAATATGAGAAACAAATGGAAAATTACTATCTTACAAAATTGAGGAGACATTTATTCAAATATGTTAACTAATTCTTAATAATAACAATGAAAACCTGTTGGAGTTGAGCTATGATGTGCTCCCTTCCTCTATCTCCATTTCAGCATGGGAAGGTGTCAATTGGACAGAAACAGTTAAAAACAGGTCTCTAACCTGGAACTAGTGGCTCATGCCTGTAATCCTAGCTATTCATGACGCTGAGATCTGAGGACTACAGTTCAAAGCCAGCACTGGAAGGAAAAGTGGATGAGACTTTTATCTCCAATTAACCAGAAAAAATTGGGAGTAGAGCTGTGGCTCAAGTGGTAGGTAGAGCACTAATCTTGAGCAAAAAAATCTCAGGGACAGCACCCAGGCCTGGATTTCAAATCCTAGTACTGGTGCACATACACATGTGTGCATGCCCACACACACACACACATACACATGCACGCACACGGGCACACAAACACACACACACTAACCAAGTCTCCATTTCATCAGTCTTAACAAGTCTACAGGCAGAATTTTTTACAGCATTTCTCATCTCCCCCATCCTCAGAAAAATCTGTTTTAGGAACTCTAGTCTGGGTCAAAACGATGGAGAGTTTGGGGTTCCTATTCACCACATATAGAGTGAAAGCTGTACCCCAGACAAGGCAGGCCAGGAGCAGTAAGTGGTGTTCTGAGCCACCTCAATGTGCTTGTAAGTAAGAGGTTCCATATCATAAGAGGTAAGTATGAAAGTCTAGTGGTAACCACACCGTCTGGCATGCTGCTTATAAAGCAAGAGTGTCTCTCCAATAGAAGCAGGGCACTGAATCTGCCTCAGGGATTCAAATAGTCATGAAGAGGATTTATCCAGAGGGAGAGACAGTACATAACAGTAGCAGTCCACCAGCCCTCTTAAATTTAATTGATTTTCTTTGAAACTGACTTTCTAGGAGCTTGAGGCAGCTCTAACTTTAGGGTGCTATTGAAGACAATGGAAAATCTGGATAGGAAACAATGAAAAGGAGACTGGTAGCCCAACTTCAAAACCCATCTAACTTTAGAGTAACTAGAAGATTAACAACACACCCTAAGGAATGAAATAGCTAAGTAGACTCCATTGCCTGGAATTCGAGAAAACCTCAAAGTCTAACCTAAAACACTAACCCTACAAAGGAGTTCAAATTTAATTGTATCTCTGTAGATCAATTTATGCTCCTAGTCATTGTTGAAAACTATATTGCAATCATCAGGCAATTACTGGAGGCTAATAAATGATACTATCTGAGCAGACAGCTTAACAGAAAACTCAAGGTAAGAGACAAACATATTGCTGCTAAAACCATTGTCATCCCAGAAGGACTAAGTAATACCTAAGGCTAAACTCACTGAAGAGCAGTCTCAGTGGCTACATACTATAAGAGAAATATACTTCATTGAAATAATCCAGTCAGTTCACTAAATAAACTAGCAAGCAAACAACAAATTCTGGTTTTACTAGGGATGCTATAACAAATTATCTAAAATATTCACTCTTCAACAAAAATTATGACACTCAAAGAAGCAGTGTAACACATTCACAGGGGAAAAATCATGCAATAGACTTCCTTTGGCAAGCCACATAAATTTATCAAGCAATAAGTTTAAATCAGTTATTTTCAATATGTCTGAATAAAAAAGTAAGATCTACTTAAATAAATAAAGTTATGATGACAATGTATCATCAAATAGAGTATTAATAAAAAGAAATTGCAGAAAGAAGTAAATGGATATTCTGAAATTTAAAAGTATATTAAAAAACACTCGAAATATTGGAGTTTGAGGATGTGGCTCAAATATCAAAGTGCCTTCCTAACAAGAAATAACAATTAATTAGAGAGACTCAGTAGTAGATTTACCCTGGCAGGTAAACCAATAGATCAATAGTGATTATATAATTTTCATCAGAGAGATAATAATGAAGGGAAAGAAACAACTTGAATAATATATGGGATACCCTTAATAAACTCCATAATCATAACTCTATAGCCAAACATATCATACTCAAAGCATTGAAAGCCAAGAGGGATTGGAAAGAGAGACAAAGAGAGAGAGACAGAGAGAGAGAGAGAAAAAAAACATTCAAAATTGCATAAAAATAATAGTTCTCTATTTATAGGAAACCTGCTGAAAGATGTCATATCAGAAACAAAGGAAGCTAGAAGAAAAAGGGACAATATACACGAATTTCTAACTTGTGTCAACCAAGAATCTTATATTTGGGGCTGGGAAGGTGGTTTAGTGGTAGAGTACTTGCTTTGCATGCATGAGGCCCTGGGTTCGATCCCTCAGCACCACATAAGCAAAAAGAAAAAAGCCGGAAGTAGTGCTGTGGCTCAAGTGGTAGAGCGCTAGCCTTGAGCTGAAGAGCTGAGGGACAGTGCCCAGGCCCAGAGTTCAGGCCTCATGACTGACAAATAAAAGAAAAAAAATAAAAAAGAATCTTATATTCACCTGAACAATATTTTTATGTTGCAGGTGAGATATATATATATATGAAAATATGTAAATATCCTTTAAGTAAAGACTCATATAAATGAATACTGAGACAACTCATTTCTAGTAGAACATCTTACAAAACAGTAAGAACATACATTTAAAAATAGTTACAAAACTTATACTTTGTAAAGTACAAAATTTCTGAAAAATATAATAAAAAGCCAGATTAAGGGAGAAGACATCCTGTGTATTCTATAGTCATTTACTGAAAGATGTAGCCTTTTTAAGATGGTAATATTCCTCTAAATGACCTACATATTCAGTACAATCCCTACCAAAGTCCAATTGACTTTACTAACAAGCTTATTCTAAATTTCATGTGAAAATGTTTAAAATTTTTAATATCTAAAACATTTTTAAAAGGAGAAAAATTAGAAAGACTCACAAATTCCCATTTCAAAACTTACTACAGAGCTATAGTAGGAAAAACAGAGTGACAATGACAAAAATTAGACAGATTAATAGAATTGATAGTTCAGAAAATCATTCTCATAGTGAACTGATTTTTCAACAAGGATATCAACATCATTGAATGGAAAAAGAATAATATTTGTAACATAGTATGCCAACTAGATTGCTATTAAGTAGTAGATCATATAAAAAATTAAAAGAAAAAAACCCTAAAGTATCTTATGCTTCACTTTCTGGATCATTAAAATAAAAAATTATTCCTAAATCATATATTTGAACAGGAATTTGAACTCAGATAATGTAAAGAGGATTCACAAATTCAATAATAAAATCAAACAAATCAATTAAACTGGCAAATATTTGAACCAGAATTTCTCCAGAGAAGATACACAAATGACCACTTATCACATGAAAAGTTGTTGAATATCATTTGTCATTAAGGAAATATGAATAAAAACCACAGTGAAACCCTACTTTATAGTCACTCTGATGACTGTATACAGACAATGACGTATTGATAATGTTATGAAGAATTCTAAAATGGTGCAGCTACTTTGGAAATCACATTATCATATTCTCTATACACTAAGAATTAACTGAAAAAATCATCAGGAAAACATGCCATTTATTACAATCACAAGTTATTCAGAATTAAATATACAAATTAATAATGAATGTCTTTCCTAGGTTCGTGTATTGGGTAGGTAGGTTATTGGGGGTATTTGGGAAGTGATTATATCTTGAGGGTTCTCACCTAATCAATGGCTTTATCTCTTTATAGATTGGTTAAAGGTAGAAAGTGGGGCTTAGGTGAAGGAAGCAGATTATTAATGGATGTGTCTTTATGGGCTTTATCTTGCCATAGCCTTTTCCTGTATATCCCTTTTTTTTTTCAGTTTCCTCTCTGACATGAGGTGAAGAACTTCCCTTATCATACTCTCTCAGTGCCATGATGTTCTATCTTACAACCAGCACCGAATCAACAGAATTAAGATTATGGACTGAGATCTTTAAAATTGTGATCCAAAAGTCCTTCCTGAAGTTGTTTATGTCAAGTATTTTCACAACAAAGAGAAAGTCTGATTAGCCCAAATAGAAATGCACCTAATTAAAGAATGTAAAGACTTGGGCAATGCAAAGTATAAAACACCGAAGGAACAAAAATAAATTAAGACACTAGAGAATGGAAAGACCTCTACTTTATGGATCAGCAGAATTAATATAGTTAGTGCCCATATTACCAAATATGGTCTATAGATTTAATGTAATTTCCATAAAAATCCAGTTACATGCTTCACAGAAATAACAATCTTAAAATGCATATTGAAATACACAAGATCCTAAATAGCCAAAGTAATCATGAGCAAAAATGAACAATGTTGGACATATTGTAGTACCTGACTTCAAAATAAATTGTAGAGCCATAGTTTTTTTTTTAAAGTATGGTCTCAGTATAAAATCCGACTTGATCAGACTTGTAGATGAGTGGAATAAAAGATTACAGGCTCATGCCTGTAATCTTGGCTACTCAGTAGACTGAGAAATGAGGACCACAGTTCAAAACCAGTCTGAGAAGGAAATTTTGTGAGACTCTTATTATCAATTTACCACCAGAAAACTGAAAATGGATCTATAGCTCAAAGTGGTAGAGTGCTAGCCTTGAACAGAAAAGTTTCAGGAACAGCACCCAGGCCCTGAGATCAAGCCCCACAACCAAAAAGTAAAAAGACTCAGAAATAAGTCCATGCAGTTACAGACATCTGATTCTTGACAGAGGTGGCCAAAACACATGGAAGAAATGACAGCTTCTTTAAAATGTGGTGCTTGGAAAACTGGATATTCATATACAGAAATCTGAAACTTGATCATCATATCATCATGTAGAAAAATCAAGTCAAAACATAAAAGATTTTTTATTAAAATTTTATGGCGATGTATTACCTGTACAGGAGGAAGTTTGGGGGACACTTCCATACATGTATTTCTATACATATACCTTGATCAATCTAAGCCCCTCTAACATTCTCCCTCCTTCATTCTTAAATCAATTTCAATATGTTTCATTCTTTTATTTTCTTAATAAGTTTTTTATTGTGAAAATACTATACGGAGGGGTTACAATTACATGGGCAAGATAATGAGTACATTTCTTATCAAGCATTGTTACCTCCTCCTTTGTTTTTCCCCTACCATCTGTTCCCTCCCATCTCCACAACTACACTCCCCCCACACCCCCCTACCTCCTCCTAAATTGTAAAGTTCATTTTTCACCATAGTGTCTTGTACATTTCATTGTTGCAATGGGTCAACCTGTATCCCTATTTAAACAATTTGTTTATTCTTCTATTTTTATATACACATATAAAGTATTTTAACTACCATCACCCTCATTAACCCTCTCCATTTGTCCTTTGATTTTACTTTCTTTTCACTTGTTATATAATGTGTATTAATTGTATGACAGAATCTTATATGCATCATAACGTTTCACATGCACTATATTACACCTTAATCATACTTTATTATACATTAAGGGCTTAATATAAGCCCTTCTATTATTCTTTCCCTGTCCTCCTACCCTTATTTTTCAATACCTTTTCAGTGAGATTCTTATGGCATATTCAAACATGGATGCATTGTATTTTGACATGAACCACCCCTAATAAATATTTTCAAAGATTTTAATATAAGACCCCCAATTTAGAAACTACTAAGAGAATACTTAGGCAAAACACATTTCAGGATATAGGCATAGGCAATGACTTTCTAGATAGGACTTACACATTTCAAAATGTCACAGCAAAAATTCACAATTGGGGTTGTATCAAATTAAAAACTTCCACAAAGCAAAAGAAACACCAGAGTAAAAAGGCAACCCAGAGTGGGAGAACTTTTTGGCAGCCATTGAACTGATAACAGATGAATGTTTAGAATATATAAATATATACCTAATGAGCAAATAATCCAATCAATAAACGTGAGAAATAAACTGAACACTTTTCAAACAAGACAGTGCAAATGTCCCTAAAACACACAAAAATGTTCAATACCTTCAGCTGTTAGGAAAATGCAAATGAAAACAACATTGAGAATTAATCTCACCCAGTAAGAATGATTACCATTGAGAAAACAAGAATTTTAAATGGTAGTTAGGATGCAGTAAAAAAAGGAATCCTCATACACTGTTGGTGGGAAGTAAATTACTCTGGCCACTATGAAAATCCCTATCCAGCTTCCTTTAAAAATGTACAATAGAAACAAGGCATTACAGGTAATGCTTCTAATTGTAGGTACTCAAGAGGCTGAGTTCCAGCCTAGGCAGAAAAATCAGCCACACTCCCTTCCTAAAATAACCAGCAAAAAGCAGGGGTAGAGGACTGGCTCAAGTGCTAGAGCACCAGGTATGAGCAAGTAAGTCAGCAAGCAAGCTGGGCAAGAATGAACCCATGAGTTCAAATTCCAGTATTGAATAAACAAAGAAACCTTACACTGTGCAAAAGAAGTCAGTTATAAAAGAATATTATATATATATATATATATATTATGCTTAGGGACACAGGGATGCATTGACATACAGTTTCCTTTGATGATGATGGTTTCACAACTGTGAATATTGTAAGCCACTAATTGTACTGTTTATGTAAGTGAATTGCATGCTATGTGCATCATATTTCAAACTATTGAAGACTTTAAAGGTAAGATGGATTCAAGATAGAAATTGAAAAGTAGATATTATCTGGCAGGAGGATGAGGAACCTAGTTGGAAGACATGTGAGTGAATTGCAGAGGAGTATCTATAGGGAGAGTAGTATATAGCTGAGGTCCGTATATAGCAAACACAACATATAACAAACCAGCATTTAGATCAATCTGACTTTGGTGAGCCAGAGTCATGGATATCTGGGGGTACATGGGGTGAGCAAATGGATGAATTAGTAGACCTTAAATAATAGTCTGATGAGTTTTAGAAGGTGCTAGGATAAATATAGGGGAAGAGATATTGTGGAAGAACAACATCTACAGGGTTGGGTTATTGGTTAGGCTACAGAAAGCCCCAAGCTATTGAACAGCTCAAAAGAGATGAGATGTTTATTTGTTGTATTATTTCTGCAGTAAGATACATTTCATTTACTTGGTGACCAAAGTGCACATGTTACAAAATTATCTTGCACACAGTGCCCCCAAATGCACAATTCTTTGTTTAGCATGACTGCACAAAAACAAAATAAGCACAAATCTGTGAATTGGCTTCAGAGGGATTTTGTTAAGGAGCCACCGAATTTTCTGGAGTCAAGAGATGTAGAGAAGTGATTCTGCCACTAGTATCTACCTTTCTGTGTGTTATTGAATCTAAGAAAGAAAAATACCTGCTCTTTTGAAAATGAAAATCCATTCTGGTTTTGTAGGGCTTAAAGATGTTTTTTTTTTAAAGCTCAATATATGTGAAAACACTTCTTGCGCTATGGATAAGTCTGTAATATACCTGTAACATTATTCATACTATATTTTAACTAATGAGACTAGCTAGATTTTTTTTTTAGCTCTCAACCATTAGGAGATTCAGTGTCAAGTCCTTGTGGACGAACATAAATTAAAAAATCACACACACACACACACACAAAACAAACCTGGCGCTGAGCAGAGGCTATCTTGGGGAGCTGATGGAACTGGGAGATCAAGAAGAATGCAGACACCGACTGTATTTAAATCTGTATTTTGGGGAAAAAAGGAGTGAATTGGAAAACCGAATGCCATCTTAAAGCCCTCATAAATGGCGATGCGTGGGCGGTGAAAGGAGGTGATATAGAGTCCTCATCCCTGGACCATCTTCCACTCGCCCTATTACTGCCCGAACCTTTTCTCTGAACCAATCCGCTGGAGCTCCGCCCTCTCCCTCCACCCCTCCCTCTATCTTGCAAACCTATAATTTCGTTACCAGGGGGCTAGGATCTGTCTTGCTGTGCCAGACGGCGAGGGAGCTAGTGCTCTGCCGCCTCGGCCTTTGATTGGCTGGCGCGGGCTAACTCTCCGACACTAACACGTGCTGCTTTGGCAGTTCTTGTGCTGAAAGGAGGCTTTCCAAGCAGTCTGAGGTTGTGGAGCGGATTTGTGTTCCCTTAAAGGACCCAGGCGTTTTGCCCTCGCTTCACTGAAGCCCAGCGGGTTAGAGACTGGTGTTTCTGAAAGGTTGGTAATCTTTCTTCAGACCTCAGTGAGATGAAAGAGGGGAGAGTTTCATTGGTAAGAATTTGGCTAGATTGAGTTGGGGGGGGGCTTCCAGCGCGCGCGCGCGCGCGCGCGCGCGTGTGTGTGTGTGTGTGTGTGTGTGTGTGTGTGTGTGATTTCAAGGTAATGTGATGTAAAGGTGATTATGTAGTTATTCTAATCCAAATGTCTATATTCTCTGTTCTGAAATTCAGTGTTGGCCTTCAGACACTTCTAATATGTGGGGAGACTAGCCTCTGGGCGCTCTCTCTCTCTCTCTCTCTTTCACTCGCTCTCTGTCTGTCTGTCTCTCTTTCTGTCTGTCTGTCTGTCTGTCTGTCTGTCTGTCTCTCTCTCTCTCTCTCTCTCTCTCTCTCTCTTCTCTCTCTCTCTCTCTCTCTCTCTCTCTCTGCCAGAGAAACCTGTCGCTTCGTAGGTTAAGGGGCTATTGGAGTCCTTGGAAAAGTCGTGAGGCTCTCTATGGGTTTGTTCCTGACAATCAGATCTAGGTGAAGGATGTGATAGCCAAGTCTAGCAAAATGGAGGGATGGTTGGTAATGTCTCCAGGGTTTTTTTTTTGCCTCTTCTTGGGAGTGGATCAGATCTTCTAGTGGCTTTCAAAGATGATTTGTGGAGTAAAGTGAAAATGGCGACTGTTTTTTGATCCAGAGACAATTTGGTAGCTTTGGCTGTATGAGAGATACAGGGTGCCTTTGGCTGTCTATGGGAAATATGGTATTTAGTAGAGACATGGCGTCTGCTGGGCCTGTGTGTGGCAAATTTAATGTGCATAGCAGACAGCCCAATATTGCTGCATTGACCACAAGGGGAATCTGGGTGCTGAGGACGTGCGCGTGCTTCCACTCTGATTGTGGTAGATACAAAGTGATTCTGCAAATTTTCATGTACAATAGAGATTTGAAACTGTCTACAAACTTCCCCAGACAAGAGTTATGGTGATGGGAAATTATCTGGTATTCCTATTTTCAAGAGAGGTAATTTTAATATGTGTAAGGTATAACTGGGAGACTACCTCACAGACCCTTAGTAAATTGGGCTGAGGGGGTTCTAGTTCCCTCTCCATAGGTAACCCAGAACGTGTGGTGCAAGGTATGGGGTGGTGATCTTTACGTTTTAGAGAAAATTTGGTGAATGTGACTGACATGAAATGCTCCCACACTCTGTGGAAAAGATGAGGTACAAGGGAGCAAATAAGACTCTTCTACTGTCCAAAGGAACAAAAAATAGTTGAGATTCACGGGATAAATCCACAGTACTTCCATAATACTGAGGGAAAATTAGTTGTGCAAAGATTGACGGTGCCCCTGCTTTACCCAGGAGAGAATTCAGTGCGTCAGTGCGCATGAGAGTTTTGGAGTGTTAATGTATTCCTTCCAGAAGATTCGAGGTGCAGGGTGAAATAAATGGCGCAGTGGGAAATTATTTTCTTCACACGAACACACACGTATCCCTCAAAGGGAGGGGGCAGATAGAAGAGGAAATTTCTAGAAATAAAATAATAAACTTCATGCGTTTCAAGAACTTCCAAAATAAAAATGTTAAAAACCACACACCATTTTATTGTGGATTTTAAAGCCAGGATTCTCTTTCTTTTCTGTTCCCCTCCCCTTTTTCCTTCTGAATGTTCCCCTCTTACCATTTTCCTTCTTTTAAAAATGGAAAGTAGGAACCATAGAAAGCACTGGTCATAGCATTTTTGCAAGAAAGTCGATATTTGATTTTACATATGCTATTTTGCAATACTGCATAGTCATAGGCAACTTTCAGAAGACCCCCTTTCCCTAAACTGCATCTTTTCCCCTTCCTCTGCTTCCCATTTAACAACTCCCGCTGTCTTGATATATTTACTCTGGTTGTGGGGACCCAAAGGACTGCAGGTCATAAGAAAAAAAAATCTGATGGCCAAGATCTCTTGGGAAGGGAATAGATGAGGAATAAGGAATACAAGTAGGTTAATTACATTTGGGTTGGTAAACTAAATGGGGCATATTAGAGGAGTGGGATTTAAGAACATGCCTCGCTGGCTCCAATGATTCTTCACATTTAAATATCTAGTCTCGCCCCCAAACTGCCTGCATCTTCCTTGGGGCGACTAGAACCTCAGTTTCGCAGTTGACGTCTGAAAAATTAACTCGCCCTCGTTTCCGTGGGAGCCACCTGTGCCCCCCTCTGCGTTGCGGACCCAGACAGCATCTCGTGGTAGAAGCAAAGTCTCGCGCAAAGCTCTGCCAGCCCGCCTGGGGCCCCGCCTCCCGCTGCCGAGGGTCATTGCCCAGTCCCACTGGCTCCCGGGAGTGCGCACGCCACCTTGGATGCAGCAGTCCGCTGCGGTGCGCAGAGCCCCAGAGGCACCCCTAGCTGAGAAGCAGTCTGGGTTCAAGGAGCGAGCACATCGGCTTCGCTTCCTCTTTCTTCTGGACCGGCAAACTGAGGCTGGAAAACTGCTGGCTTTCCAGACATTCTTGGGCTAAAGCGTTCCAAGGTAAGTCTTACCATTTGCAGGAAAGGCGGGAGAAATCTACAAAACAGCTGCCTATTGCTCCTGACATCAGGTAAGCGGGCTGCCTGGCAGACCGAGAGCCCTCCACTTCTACCCTCCACTCACATTGCCCATCCTTCAGGGCCATGGTAACCCCAAGACCACCGAGTGCTCGCAGTTCCCTAGGTCTTGGGCTGGTTTGGGGAGGCGGTGTGCATTTCTTCTAGAGGTTACCTGGGTGCGTAAAAATCACGATTTCTCAAGAGTGCTGGGAGATTCCCGACAAATTCCCTCCTGTTTTGTCTGTTCAGTATCAGACCCTCTTGAGAAGCCACTCTCCCTTTCACTGCTCCCGACCCGAATCCCCCAGGGTCCAGCGATGGCTTCAAACTGTCATCGCTGTCCCCCTCCCCAAGATTCCGAAGTACACACAAACTATTAGCTTTGCTCCCCCCACCTTCGTCTTTGAAAGCTAGCAGTCAGCTCGCTTCCACACCCATTCCTCATCCTTTTCCACTCTCTGATCTTCCCAGCCCCCTCCCCACTTTGCTCTTCAGTGCCACCGAGGACTGGAAAGGACTCCTGTCCGAGCTAAAGCTCAGTTCATGGGAACCCCTCCCCCGCCGAAACCACTGGCTTGGTAACTGGGGAGGGGTCTGTAGCCTAGGATGGAGATAAATCTATCTCTATCCCTCCTGCTCATGAAGCAGAAAAGAGCAAATCATGATAATTAGAACTCCCTGTCATCTCGCGCATCTCACGGTTGTTGCAGGTGGTTGCGAGCAGGGGAAGGGGGTGGTGGGGAGCCAGCCGCGCGGACCCTCGCGACACAAAGTGGTCTTACTGTGACGTGGTTTCTTTAAAGCTCCGCCCTCCATAAATTTGGGGAAGGGGCTAAGAGTAAGATGTATTCCTCTTCACTGCCCCCTTCTGCCTGTTTGGTTTAAGTGAAGTCTCACTGCGGAGAAGGGGAAATTCACAAACTATGTAAACTGAAGTTCTTGAGCCCACCTCCACATTGGGGTTTTAGAAGGTTCTAGAATCGATAAGACCCCCCCCCGCCATCCTCAGCAACATAACAATTTGAATAGGCGCTAATGTTTACTCCTTGGGCTCCATTGGGTGCCATCCCCAGGACAGTCTTGCACATAGGAGACACCACCCCACGACCCTCATCCTGGAGGGAAATTGGAGGAAGGGATAAGATCAAGAGTAGAGGGTACACCCCTCCACGCACTTATTTCTATTCTTCCCTAGTATACTAGTGAAGGAGTCTCAAACCCTAACCTTATTTCCAATGCTGCTTCAGCTTGGAAATTTGAAAAGGTGTCATAGCTGGGCACTCCACATTAACCTTGGCTCAGAATGGGGTCTTTTTTCAGTTTTCTTCATTGAAGAGCTTAGGCTAGAGCTGTAACTGAAACACTGGAGGGAGCCTCCTAATTCCCTCCTCAATCCAGATTAGACTGTATTTCTTTCCTGGGTATTATTTCCTTAGCACATATAGAACAATAAACTCAAGCTCAATTCCTGGCAGTAGATCACTGTGACCACTCATCCCTCAGGTGCTTTTGTAGCTTGGGCTGCTGGTTTTAGGGGAATGGTTTGCATTTTGAAATATAAAAGGAGGATACACCTAACTGGGTTTAGCTAGACAAAGAAATGGTGATTTCCTTGGCCTTAAGAATTTCTAGATTTTAGCCCAATAAGCTGATCTCCCTTATTTGCTTCTTTGGGGAGGTGGACTAGAAGAAATGGTAAGATGGAAAAAGTCTGTAACTCCCTCTCCCCAATATATGCAACACAAATCAATACCAGATATACAAAACAAAACACACTATGGAAGCATGAACACTAGAAACTCAGTCCATAAACACAGCATCCAAATGTACCTAAAAAACCTACGGCATTTATCTGTTTTGTAAAAGGTAAACACACACCATACATGCCTACGTTATGCAAATATATAGCAAACATGCTCCACCCAGATTCCACACAAGAAAGACAACACAACTTTCAAATACAAATTTCATCCAAGGAATATGCCAGAAATAGACATACAAAACGTATGAACACTCACAGCACACTCCACATACATACAAAAAATTTTCCCTTTCCACATGAATTTAAGGGATTAAAAACAAAACGCAGTTAGCCAGTAGAGGGAGATCTGGGATTTTCCACCGGGAAGATGTTCTTCACAGTAAATGGGGGAGGGGGAGAAGGGAGGGCAAGTTGCTAAGAAAAATAAATAAATAAAAGTGTGATGAAATCTTTTGTCTGTGTTGTATTTTTTCCTGAATACCTTCATAATACTAATGTAATCCTCATTCAGCTTGTGAAGTATATATCTCCATTGGACAATTGGGGAAACCAAGGCATAGAAAATATGATTAAAAATGTAGTTGATACATACTAGTTGCACATGTTTATGGAGTATAATGTGGTACTTTGATACATATATATAATGTATAATTAAGAAATTAGATGAATTGGCAGATATTTCACTTCAGAAATTTATCATGTTTGTGTTGGGAATATTCAAGGACTTTTCTACTGTTTTGCAACAAGCAGTCAATTCTTGTCAATCATCATTATCCCATGGAAGGTAAAGAAAAGCTATTTACCTCAAATCATATTATAAGGTAGTAACAGAGCAGGGAATGGGTAGAGATGAAAAACAAAGGTTTCTTTCCTGTCTGTATCTACAAGACACTATTACACTCCACTCTTACATGAATACAAACAAATTACTCGCCTCAGACTTTATTAACTAGCAGCTAACTGGTGGAGTTAAGTGGAAACTATTAATCTATTCAGAGACCCATGTTCCCACTTTTATATTTTTATTCACATCTCACAGTACATGGAAACAACAACCCAGAATTAGTTTCGGTTTTCACATGATAAAGTAGAAAGGTCCTGGATTAATTAATTGATGAAATATGTATTAAAAAGCAGACTTTTAGAGCATATTTAGGGCATGATTTGGGAATATTTGGCCTTGTGTGTCTGTTTGCTTCAAAATAGATATATGACTCTAGTTTCTGTCAATGATATTTTGATTGACTCAGCTTTTATTGATAGTTTCTTAACACCTAAGACACTTAAATCATCTATATTTTGCACTATATTATTATCTTAACATGGTTGATTCTCTTAATTATTTGGTGTTGGGTTTATCTCTACAATTTGTCAATAAGCAACTTCTTTTGTAGCTCCTAAGGCAGCTGGCCTGAGTATCACATTTCTGGCTGAGCTTGCTGCTGGATTGGTTGAATGATCTTAAGTATATATAGACAAATTTTGATGAAATGAAATGAATCATGCCTCAAATCAATCACAAGCAGATGTTTAGGGCTAAGCTAGTAGGAAAAGGGGTATAGGTTAAGCTGGTTTTAACCTGAGAACTTTAGAATTGAATTAATGCATATTTCTTTCCATATAAATAACTTAAAATTGTCATGGAAGTATGCATAGGGACTGTATAGAGAAAATGGCTGTTACCTTACTATAGTAGTGTTTGGATATCACATTTACCAAGAATGGAATCTCTGGCTCTACTGTAACAGGAAAGAAAAGTTTTTCTATAATGCACCTTTGTGTATATTTTTTAAATAAATGGAGCTAAGAAAAAGACCAAATTAAATTAGAAGAATGATTATTTGCTTTTAGAAATGATTCGCTTTGGAGTTCCTTTAAGCAATTCCCTAATCACTGCTAATTGAAAATTAGTCAGAAATAATGATAAAACATCTCAGAGATGAAAATGTAAGTAAAGCATTCAAATTTTTTAAGTGTTCAGTACACTCAGAATCTTAATGTGCTTTACCAGTTAGTTAAATTTAACAAGGTACTCCAATCCTTTCCTATTCCACAGCCCTGACAGAAAACAGGGACCTGGGGAGAGAAAAGATGGTAAGGAAGATAGCCTTAGTTTCTGTAGACCTATTCCAAAGAGGAAGATGGACTAAGGTATGAAAGCTATCATTTGCCTTCTCCCACAATCTTTCTGGTAAATGTGAGCTGGACATTAGAACCTAGATTTTTCTTTGGGGAGAGGTGAAAACCTGGCTTCTGGTTCCTCCTCCTCCTTCTCCTCCTCCTCCTCCTCCTCCTCCCCCTCCTCCTCTTTCTCTTCCTCTCTAACTCCTCCTCTTCTTCCTTGTTCTGCCTCCCCTTCATATATGTGTATATATATATATGTATATATATATATACATACACACATATTTATATGTAGTTTTCACATGTCCACCCAGTTATACTAAAGTAAAAGTAACAAGTAAAACTGAATACAATATATAATATGACTTTTGCTAGATATAGAGTATGTGAAATTAGAAAATAACAAACATCAACCTCACATAGGTACTGCTTTCGTTGTCAGAACATAAAAATTCTATTCTCATCTTGATTTTTAGGAATATATTAATTGTAAGTATAGACACCATGTGGTATGTCAGATCTGAGGAAATTATTAGAATTTAAAACTTATTAGAGTTTAAAATTCTTCATTCTTCCATCCTCAGGATACCACTCATTCTTCTATGATGCCTCAAATCTAAGGTGGACCTAGAATTTTCTACCTAATTATCCCCAAAATGAACAATTCCTTTGCATCCCCCTTACTGGAAAGTACTGTTGATTTGATCCATGAAAATGTCACTTGGCTTCCATCAATGGAAGATCAAAGCTGGAATAACACCTGTGCAAATGGCACCGAGGTCCCGGGTCCAGAGTGTGGAGGGCCAGCAGGAATGTATGGAAAATGGCTGGGGCGCAAACCCCACCTTATCGTGAAGATTGTGCTGTGTTTCGCATACGCAGTCATCATAATGATATCTCTCTTTGGAAACTCGCTGGTGTGCCAAGTTTTCATCAAGCACAAGGAAATCAACAAATCAACAGGCCTCCTCATCTTCAACCTGGCAATTTCTGACATACTGATAATTCTGTTCAACAGTCCATTTGCTCTGGTGAGTGACTACATTGGGTTGATTTCAGCCCAGAGTTTTTAGAGGCTGTTTCAAGGATGGTGGTGGGATTAAGAGGAAAAGGGACATATGAACTTGCTTCAGATGCCCCAGGAGACAATCTAACTGCAAAAAGGGTTGAGGATGATATCTGAGTTATAGCTAACCTTCCTTTTTGCTTCTTTCCCAAGGCCCGATTCCTGAGTGGACAATGGCTCTTTGGCAGGATCATGTGCCATGTCAGTCGATTTGCCCAGTACTGCTCCCTCCATGTCTCCACTTTAACTCTCATGGCTGTTGCTATGGACCGTCACCGGGTAAGGCTTCCGAATGGCAATTAGAATGCAAGGGGAGGGGGTATGGGCGGTACTCAAACAGATCAGACCCCTCCTCCATTGGGCTGGCTTTAAGGATAAAGGTATGCTTTGGGAATGGTTTGCAAAACTTTTCCCTACCTCTACACAACTTTTCCTGCAGCTGAATGCCATTTAAAGTTCTGAGTTTCCAGAGCCATGCATCTTTTAATGTGTAAATCGCCTTAAATCTAAGTGTTTAAATTGGAATTAAATTGTTTTAACAGTTTAGGTATATATGCAATCCAAGTAGAAACTCTTCAATCAGTTTTTGCTCATACAAATGACACTGACCTAAGCTGATAACTGGAAGAGTATTGTTTCTCTTTTCCAGGTGATTCTTCACCCAATGAAACCAAGACTGACACATTCCCAGTGCCTATTGATTGTTGCCATAATCTGGGTTCTTGCTGTGCTTCTTGCTCTTCCGCATGCAATTTATCAGAATCTCTTCATTTTCATTGGCATGTAAGTCAGACCAGTTACATAATGGGTAATTTAACTTTTACTTCCCAGAGCCCCAAAGGAAGTTGACATTTGAAAAGTCCTTGGTTGCATTCTTGTCCCCTTCCAACTCTCCTCAACGAAGAATATGAAGCCTCTAATTCTAACGCATACTAATTGAACCAAGACAATGGCCATCAGGTTAGAAATACTGGTTATTAGGGATCTGGTTTGCTTTACTTTGACCTCTGCCTGGAGCAGTCCTATAAGAGAGACTATTCTAGTTCCATACCCGAATTTAAAAGTGAAGAAATTATGATTTTAAATTAGAGGTGGTGGGATTTACTTAAGGACACATGGAGTTAAAGCTGAGACTAGAACCCGAGTCTCATTCAATTAGTCACATTTATCATGACTTCCTTGGCTTCTGTTCTAGGGATGGAGCTGTCAGCAGCCACTGCCTCCCCTCTTTCCCTGGATTCAGCAATCGATTTGGGAAGTACGTCGACCTGGGGACATTTATCTTGCTGTATGTTTTGCCCCTTCTGGTGATTGTGTCAGCATATTCTCATCTAGGGAAGAGGTTGTGGGTCCAGAATGCTGTCGGTGATGCATCTGATCGTCAACTTATGGCACACTACCAGAAGAGGAAGAAGAGCATCCGGATGCTGATTCTTATTGTAATGGTTTTTGCAGTATGTTGGTTTCCACTCAATTGCTATGTGGTTCTTATTTCTAGTGCAGGTGTAGATGCTGAGAGTGTGCTTTTCTATGCTTTCCACTGGTTTGCCATGAGCAGCACTTGCTACAACCCTTTCATCTACTGCTGGCTCAACAGGAGCTTCCGTGCCAAGCTCAGATCTATATTAGCTTGGTGCACGGAATGCCTGTTGATGCGAAGGAGCACCCCGGTTGAGCAAATGCAAGTTCAGGAGAGTCATGAGCTCCAGGAGCTCCAGACATCTTCACTACTACGCGTACCTCTGGCCATGCCAGAGCCCCCAGTACTTGAGGATCCCAGCGTGGCTACGGGGGATGACAATTCACAAATCTCTGTGCAGGGAGACTGGGATGATCCTGATGCAGACATGTCCCCGGATGATGAGGAGGAGTGTGAAACCCCAGATCCTTATTTCACTGTCCAAGTGAATGATTCTGTGAGAAGAGAACACATGACCCCTTGAAATTTTGTTTAGACTGAGTACCTGGGCAGATGTTCTTCATGGTATTGCAGCCGAGAGTATCCTTGAGGCCCCAGTCATGACCATTCCATTTTTCTCCCTGGGAAATTTGGCCCACCCCCTTTGCCCAGGTCAGATATTTTACAATCAATATGGTAAGGACAAATCAACCACAGATTATATAGTCCTTAAACAACATTGAGAGAATCAAATGTTTTCCTATCATGTACAACTTCATAGGTTGATGATTCTGAGTCCTGGAATCAGGGTAATCATACAGTACCTGATTGGGCCACTGTACCATTACAGAGGCAACTGTCATAAACAAATATATCCTGCACAAGTCTATTGCTTTACTTACTTGCTTTAGAGATGGGAAGTGTTGAGATTCGTTTCCCCAATTGACTTATTTTGACTCCAGTTTTGATCTGTAATTACCATTAGTACTTGAACATAGTAAGATTAAGGAATTATGAGTGCAAAGAGATTATGAGTAAAGCATCACAGAGAATATGGTATGATACTCCATCACCAATAAGAATACCTTCTGGGAGGTGTCATGATTTGTCCCAGTACTTACATGGAAATTAGATAACTTCCCCAACCTTAGCTATCCCCCATCTCCTATAATTTGTTGCATCCTAAATTGGAATAAAGATACAATCAGGTGCGTGCATGCATACACACTCATACATACTTTTATGTTCATACAGGTACAAGCATGTATATATTGCCTCTTGTAATCTCTCATGCTACTTCTGCCTGGTGCTCTCAGTTATTTCTACCTGTAATTTCCATGCTAACTGAGCCTGGATGTGATTTCATGCCTTAAAGTGAAGTCTGAGAGGCTCTCAGATTGTGGCAAAAACAATTTTTGCCCTAGGAATCAGGGTGTCTTTACTGTTGGTGCTTCACTTCCCCTTCCCCTGATTTTACTTTTTTTTAAGGTTGTGTGTTCTCTTGTGACAAGTCCATAGATCCATAACCTAAATTCATATTTGCTCTTCTGTGCTAATTCTTTTCTCTCATGCTAATTTTATGCTTCTATCGTAACTATCTCAAGTTATCTTTAATGGTTCTAATTTCCCCCCTTTCTCAATACTGTTTCTTGCCACCCAGTCTCATCCTCTTATTTCTCACGTCTGCTGTGACCCCTGCCCCACTTCCAAGCCCCAACATGACATATACACACATTCTGAACCACATTCATTTGGTACAAAACTGCTTCTCTCTCCTTTCAACATTTCACCCAGGTGCTCACTTTCCCATATCTGTTTGCTCTGGACTACTCAAACTTACATTTTGGTTGCTGCCTTAACCAGAGGTTCATAACCTCCTGGGCTAAGGCTCATCATCTCCTCAGTAATTAAGGTCTCCCCATTTCCGGTGCTTTGTTATATTCTAGGTTCTAGCCCATTCCTCCTCTGTTTTTTACCCTTTTCTTGTCTCTCCACACCTCCTCCTTTCTCTACCACTATCTTTCCTTCTTTGCTTACCTCGTTAATGCTAACTCCCTCTATGGTGTTGCACTACATCTAGTATTACTTCAGTATTCTAGTTCTTTATTTTTTCACTGCACATAGACCATCATCTTTCAGCCTCTTCCACTCACATGAACAAACTTGTGTGCACACATACCAATTACATATCTCAATATTTAATTACTCTTCAACACCAAATTTGGATATTTCTTTTGATTCTGAAACAGGACAAGGATGAATAGCAACGCCAGGGGCATTGTGGATTCCTTGAGAAACGTGGCCTTCCATTAGCTGAGTGTTGTAGGGTCCATGAGGGAACACAACTCTCTGGGCCTTCAAGAGAACCTGTCTACAATGACATTGATGGCAAGGAGAATGAATAATGTCTAGTTTCAAGCATATTGTTTGTGACAGATCTTTCCTTCTTGCCCTTTAGATGACCAAATATCCCTGCTCTCATGAATTATGTTAGCTTAGAATATCCATCAGAGGGCACCATGCACAAGGATATGGAGAGGAGTCTGGCAGTTTCCTTGAGATCTCAGCATTCCTTAATAAGATTGTTCTTTCTAGCTAAATTATTTGCTTCTATTTTTCTGACAGATTAGAGTTTAGTATCTGCTTATATATATATAGGTGATAAACCATGGTCATGTTGAAGTCAAAGTTGGGAAGAGATTTGAGCTTTGTTCATAGGACAGCTTTATTCATGGCCACAAATTTTAGCTAGATATGGGACCTTTGGTGACCTCAGCTAGAGCAGAGACTGGCCGGCCTAATATAACCTGTCCTTCCAATTGAAAGAAACCTGGTACACACTCAAAAGAAACGTCATCTATACTAGTAAAAGATGAAAGACAGCACTTCTATGCTTTGTTTTAGGTGTAGGGGCAGGATAGGGTGTACGGTGAAAATGAGTGCAGGACTCAGAGGAATAGGACCAGGCTTTTTTCCCTGACTCAACTATTTGTATGACCTTGGGCAAGTCACCTGACCTTGGTGTGCCTCAGTTTCCTCATCTGTAAAATGGGGATAATAATACCTACAAAACTTATAGGGCTATTGTGAGGATTATCTGTGCAAACAGATGATACATTTGGAAGCATTTAACATAATGCTTTCTCAAATATAGGTATTATTATTGTTAATAGTTTCCTCTATTGTTATTTATCTTGTGATTATTCATATTGCTATTACTATGATGATTATGACTTGTTATCGTTAATACTAATATTGTTATGATCCCCCAATTTCTGACCCTTAGATACTTTAGATACCCTTAGAGGGCAGTGAACATATTTTAAGAACAGATTGCCTAAGAGATTTCCTCAGGCAAAAAGAGAAGCTTCCACTGTCTGTGTGGATGAATGAAGGCAAAGCACTTGCAGACTAAAGGAATCCAGTCTCCAAAGAACACTGGAGGGATTAAAGTAGTTCCAGAATAGGAACAAAGAATGTAGCTGAATGGCACATGGGTGAATGTGAAGTTTTGAGTTTCCTCAGTCAGGAAATCAAAGAAGAGAGCTTGAGTGGTTAGGTGGTGATAAAGTACAAGATCCCTATTGTGAATCCTTATCTCTTGTGAGAACACTATTTATCTTTGATTCGATTTAATTCTCTATAATTATATATTCATATATATTGTTTTAGATGTAGCAAAGTATTAATTGTAACAGTGCTAACTTACGGTGCTCTTCTAAAGTGTGCTTAAAGTGTTTTATGGTGTTACATTTAACTATTTCTCTGCCAAAATAGCTAACAAAGAAATCAAAAGAGAACAAAAAACAAAAAATTACAATGCTCTACAATGCCTTCACATGTCATTTATATGTGCTTGCATATGTAACATTAAAAAGACCCAAAAGAATGAATGCTGATGTTGAACTTTGGATGCATCTAATGCAGGCTATGCCTGCTCGAACGCCTTTAGCTAGACACAGAGACTGCTTCTGAAATCATGTTCTGCCTGACAACCAGCAAGTGGGAAATGTAAATAATTTGAACTCTAAGTTCGAGCCCTACTCTGAGCCTTCCCCAGAGGTTCTATTCAGAGGGGAGCACATGAAGGGACTCGAATAGGTTGACTCTGATTATCCTGTGCCAGTTGCTTTTGGCATTTAAGTGTATCTTGACTAGGGTAAATTTTCAAGTGCTTCAAAAACTATCCCTTTGTGAATCCTTTTGTGATTATGTACATGCTCAATTAAAATAAATAAATAAATAAATAAAGCTTTGCTTGATGGTATCCTTTTAAACTAAAGCTAATATAAGATATTTCTTCTATCAATATAGACCACAGCCTTCCCTTGGTCTAGAAAAACTCAACAAAAGTGCAACACAGTATAATAAGAGCTATGAGGAATTTAGAAGAAACAACCTGTGAATGAAACTTGATTATGCAGAATCTCTGGCTGGCATGTTCAGATATTTGCTGCTGAAAGAAACGTGCAGGGAATGCAAAATTGATCTGTAGGCTTAGCATTTCTCTAAATGTCAGGCTCAGCAGAGGGTGAGCTCCCAGGTGGGGGAATGAAATAGAGAATGGTAGAGGGGTTGGGTAGGAAGAGGTGGCATAAGAGTTTCAGATAGTTACTTGTCAACCTTTTTTATTGGAGTAAGACTTTTACATTGTAAGGGAAATGTCAGAAAGACTGATTGGTAAATAGGATAGAAATACATGGTGACCTGTAATCTGGGGAATGAAAGACAGCCAAAATTTAAGAGTGGAAAGGCCCATCTTGCCACTTCACTAAGTTCAAGACTACCTATATAACTCCATACATTAATTCCATTCACATGGGGGTATATGCAACATATGTAGGCAATGAATCCTTAACCAATGTCCATTACCAATCCAGTCAATTAACCAATCTGGTCAACTGATTGTTAACCAATCAGGACAATAATCATAGGCTACGAGGGCTGGAGAGGGTACTGGGAAATCCTCTATAGCTCACATTTTTACCAAATTAGCTGCTTGATTGTGACAAGATGGAGTGCTACATAAGATGGGGCTGGAGGTGTGTTTGGAAAATACAGGGAGGTTGAGATAAAATCATACTTACTAAATCAATAGAGGATCATTTTATCATATCAATAACCTGTATCAGAGCAACCGAAGCTAAGCTATTATCTTTAGCCACATAGAATTAGTAATTCCTAAGTAATTCCTTTCTGAGAGAAGATTCATATATGACAGTGAATATTATTCAGTTTCTTGTTTCTATAACAAAGTACATAAATAATCACCTTATAAGAAAGGTTTGTTTTGGATCATGGTTTTGGAGATTTAAGTCAATAGTCAGTTGGCCCAGCACAATGAGGGGTACACGGAAAAGCATATCAACTCATGGCCAGTAATTGAAAGGAAGAGACCAGGGCCTCACAATTCCCTTTGAAATCATACTTCCTAATGATTGGAAAGCCTCCAATTAGCCTTCATCTTTTAAAGTTCCTACCAGCTCCCAATAGTCATAAGCTGGGGACTGAGCTTTTAACATATGGACCTTTGGGGATACTCAAGATCTAATACATAACACAGCAGAATGTTATTCATGCTTTAATTTTCCCATGGAAATACACTTCACATTCAGCTGATATTCTTAGACAACTTGGCATGAATGAAGTAGAATATCACTAATGCTCCAAATATATATGTAATTTATCATAATTTTAGAGCATTCTATCTGGGCATTTCTGTTGTCATTTGTGGGGCTTGAACTCAGCATGGGCACTGTCCCTGAGCCACAGCTGCACTTTGGATTTTTGAGTGGTTAATTGGAGGTAAGAGTCTCACAGAGACTTTTCTGCCTGGGCTGGCTTTGAACCAGGATCCTCAGATCTCAGTCTCCTGAGTAGCTAAGATTACAGGCATGAGCCACCAGTGGCATGGCTTACCTGGGCATTTTTAAACATATGGAACCAACCCAGATGCCCCTCAGTAGATGAATGGATCCAGAAAATGTGGTATATATACACAATGGAATTCTATGCCTCCATCAGAAAGAATGACATTGCCCCATTTGTTAGGAAGTGGAAAAACTTGGAAAAAATTATATTAAGTGAAGTAAGCCAGGCCCAAAGAAACATAGGTCCCATGGTTTCCCTTATTTGCAATATCTAGTATATCTATGAGTCAAGCGGAAAAGGTCAGATAATGTGATGTCAGGAAATTGAACCCTTAGATATGTATCTTAATGTTTTTTTCTTTCATGCATGTGTTTCTAATGCACTTATAAGATTATCTCTTTGTTGCTTTGTATGTCCCTCCCCCACAGTATAACCCCGGCTTTCACTATATTTGATGTCAGTATAACTTGAGGAGGAGATGGGGAAAAACCAGCTGTTTAAAGATACAGGTGGACCTGTTGCAACAATGAGAAGTACAAGTTGTCATGTCCAAAACGAGCTTTACAACGTTGGTGGGGGGGGGAAGGGGGGGAAGGAGAAAGATTGGGATTGGGGGGGAGGGGGGAGGCTGGGAAGGGATGTGAAGGGTAAACAAAAGGAGGAGGCTGCAATGCTTGGTAAGAAATGTACGCATTATCCTGCCCATGTAATTGTAACCCCTCTGTACAGTATCTTCACAAATAAAATAAAATTAAAAAAAAAGAAATGTACTCATTACCATGTCCATGTAATTGTAACCCCTCTGTATGGTATTTTCACAATAAAAAATTTAAAAAAAAGAAAAGATAAGATAAGATAATCTAATACCATGTTCCATCAATCAATTTCAATAAATTAATAGTTATCAATAATTTTATAGTCACTTGGGACCCTCTCCAATATTTGTGGTTCTCCATGTTTTAGAATCTTACAATTTCACCTGGAACTACATCAGAATGAACTTTTATCTGAGATGTTCTCTGTCATTATTTTTGGAAATGTTCATAATATTCACCTTACCAAGAGGAAGTAAAAACAAACTATTGCATATAGACACACAAACACACACACATGCAAACATACACATTTTTGTAGGACCTTACATGTGAGGGAGAATAAATTTTTTAATCTGGAAAAAAAAGGTTATTATCAATGACAAGTGCCATTTAAAAATTCTACCCCATTAGTTGGGAAACCAATACAAATTGTGTATCTGCTAAAAATCAATTCTTGAGGTTTTGGTGGCCTTACTCCTCTCTTTAACATATTTTCCAGATTAAAAAAAAATTATTCTCCTTTAGTTACACGAGAAAAAATACACAAATAGAATTGGCTTTCTTGCTATATGGTCACTGTAAATAGTGGTTCTTCTTGTTTCATGATACTGGTAGTAATGTTGACCATAGTTATATTTCTACAAATTTGCATAAAGTAGTAATGTCTCTTTAACTGAGAAATGTAAGTAGAAATTAATGTATTAGTGAAGCAAACAAGCCCTTCTTGACTTATTTCCTTTCCTCCATTTTCATTTGATGACATAATTCCTTAAGTTCAAAAGTTAACCCCTCCATAAGGTTTCTGACTCTATTTATTATTCACCTATTATAATAGTTCCCATATTTTTACTTTTCCCTATATAATAGGGTTCTTCCCCTATAAACTTAAGCATACTCTGGTTTTTACTGTTTTAATATTGCATAAGAAAATGCAGTAACAAAATCAGCATGTTCCTGAATGCCCTCCATGTTTTACCTTCCAAAACCAAAGTGTATGAATGAAAAATCTATATTCATGATCTATGAAACATTTTCAACCCACTACAATATGGCTTCCTCCCCCATTTTGGCCCCATAAAGGTTATCATTGACCTTCTAATTGCTAAATCAAATGGGATTTTTTCAATTTCCATCTAATTTGACCTTTCTCAGATTTAACTGTTAATCACTTGTTTTCTAAGTAATTTTCCCATGTTCCTGAGAAATGGCTTGCTCTTCATTCTTTTATATTGCTTGGTGAATTCTTTCTCAGTCACTTTTAACTGTCTTGCTTTCTTACTCCATTATTTATCCCTAGGTGACTTTCTTTGGTTAATGCCTCACATAGTGGCTACTATATTTAATCTTGTCAGCTTGATTAGATTGAAAAAGACCTAGGAAATTAGTAAAGCATACCTCTGGGTATGTCTGTGAAGGTGTTTCCAAAGAGGTGTACCTTAAGCAAGAAAAGACCAGTTCAGATTATGAGCTGTACTATCCCTTATGCTGAAGATCCAAATGGGATAAAGGATGGGAAAGGTAGAAGGCCTAGTATAACACTCATGTGCTCTCTTTGCTTCCTGGCCATCACAAGGGGAACTTCACTGCTTCACCATGACTAACTGAAACTCTGACATTGTGAACCAAAATAAATCACTCCTCTTGTAAGTTGTTTATGTCAAGCATATTGTTACAATGACAAAAAGTCTGACTAATACAATGACCTAAGTGTTACTTGTCTCTAAATTGGTACTTTTGGGATTCTAGAGCAAGATAGCCAATTATTTCCTAGATAAATCCTACATAGGTGTCTACATCTATTTCCAAGTAAACATATTCAATGTTAAATTCATTAAATTCAGATCTGGTAAATGCTGTTTCACAAGACAGAATACCAGGAGCCCTATTGGATTCCTCCTGATCTTTGTAGAAAATAGTCATTTCAATTCTATTTTTTCATTTCTTTATTTTTATTTTTTCATTTATTTACTTACTGGGGCTTGCACTCATGGCCTAGATGTTATCTCTTAGCTCTTGATCAAGACTAACTGAGCCTCAACTCTTTTTCTGGCCTTTTGGTGGTTAATTGGAGATTAAAGCCTCACAGACTTCTCTGCCTGGGTTGTCTTTGAATCAAACTCCTGAGTAGCTGGATTACAGGTGTGAGCCACTGGTGTCTGGCTTCTGACTTACTTTCTTAAACTTTTGTCATGGGGCTTGAAGTAGGGGCCTGGGCAATGTGCCTGAGCTTTTTTAATCTCCACCACTGTGATTTTGGCCTTTGTTGTTAATATGGTAGCCAGTAGTTATATACATGGCCAGTTACATTTAAGATAAAAGTTAATAAGAATTTTCATTCCATCTTAGATAAGCTATAGTCTAAGTGCTAAATATTCACCAAAGCTACTGGGTAGACAACACAGATATAATATTTCCATCACAGGAGAAAGTTTGAATAGATATTGTGGTTTAGACTATGGTGATACCATCATAATCCCCTAAATCAATCAACTCCATTCCAGCTTTTTCTATTCCCATTCTAGTTCTATAAAATACAGATCTGATCATATCAATATCTTGCTTAAAAATCTTTTTTTCCATTTTATTTTATTTTTATTGAGATTAGGTGATTACATAAATTTCACATATTTCACAGTATTGTGGAATAGTGATACTTAGTTAAAGTCACAAACACATTTAGCCTTAACAATGCAAATTGTCATTATGGTGTATAAAGTTTGTGAATTCTATGAGCTTTAACAATACAACTATTTATTCCACATCAGGTGATATTTACATTTCTTTCCTTTTCCTTAGTATAAGCTGTTCCCTCTTTCCCTCTCATTCCTTCCCTCCCATTACTGCCTTTGTGTTGCTTACTTAGTTCATGAAAATGAACTGTGTCCAGTGCAGCTGATGAGCTCCTCTGTTGTATGTTTTCCCATTTCCCACTGATTCTGTGTCCTCCTCCTAGCATCCCTGAGTTCCACATATATATATATATATATATATATATATATATATACTGTATATGTGGTTAAGAACATGGAGTCATTTAGCAAGGATACGACAAAATGAGTGGAAGTCCTTTGTTTCTCAAGTCCTGTTTACTTTGTCATATCGCCTTCATTTTGGCTTTAACATCCACATAAGAGGGAGACCATGTACTGTTTGTTTCTTGCTCTTGGCTTACCTCACTCAAAACGATTTGTTCTAGTTCCATCCATTTCCATGCAAATGCCATTATTTTGTCCTTTCTAATGTGTGCATAATATTCCATTGTATATAGGTACCAAAATTTTTGGATCCACTCATCAGTAGTGGGGAATCTGGGTTGTTTCCATATCTTGGCTATGGTGAACAATGAACATGGAGGTGCATGTGTCTTTGTACCCTGGTTCCTATTGCTCAGGGTAGATGCCTAGGAGTGGTATGGCTGGGTCATGAGGGAGGTCTATATTTACCTTTCTGAGGTACCTCCAGACTGATTTCCAAAGTGGTTGTATTAGTGCACTGTCACGTCCGCCTAGACCACCAAGGAAGACGCAACACCGAGCTCTTCTCTCAGCAGTTTATTCAGGACCTTTGAGAATTCTTCTGACTGACCCCGGGGAGAATCCCACACAGCCTTAAGTACCCGCTGGGTAGCCAACCCTGATACGCCACGTGGGAACCACCAATTAGGTCCAGGTGTGCGGAAGCAAGCCAGATTCTATGCCTTAGCCATATAAGGAGTTGTTTACCACAGAGAGCACTCGTCATCGGGAAGGC
>NW_012267403.1:2897309-2922955 GCF_000151885.1 Dipodomys ordii
CAGTAGCTCATTGAGAGCCAAAAAAATTGGGTGCGAAAAAGAAGCGCCCATGTTTTAAAAATCTTAACCTGGTAAACAATCTTTTACTTTTACTTTTGGCTATTCTACCGACTAGCCCCAGGTTCTCGCTCTCTATCTACAGAGAAGAGCAAAAATCCGCCCCCCTCTTGTCGCGGATTCCCCCTTTACCTGGGAACTTACCCGCCCCCCTGCTCTTGTCGCGGATTCCCCCTTTACCTGGGAACTTACCCCCCCAGTGCACCACCCTGACCGCAGAGAGTTCTGAATCCTCGTTGAGGTTATGGCTGAGTCCCCGTACGGGCCACCACCTGTCACGTCTGCCTGACCACCAAGGAAGACGCAACAACACCGAGCTCTTCTCTCAGCACTTTATTCAGGACCTTTGAGCATTCTTCTGACTGACCCTGGGGAGAATCCCACACAGCCTTAAGTACCCGCTGGGTAGCCAACCCTGATACGCCACGTGGGAACCACCAATTAGGTCCAGGTGTGCGGAAGCAAGCCAGATTCTATGCCTTAGCCATATAAGGAGTTGTTTACCACAGAGAGCACTCGTCATCGGGAAGGCAGAGGGCGGAAGCCGGTGCCATCTTTAAGGTGCGGCTGCACGCAGCTCTCTACAGTGTACATTCCCACCAGCAATGCAGTAGGGATCCTCATTCTCCACATCCCCTCCAGCATTTGTCGTTGGCTGACTTTAGGATGTGGGCCATTCTGACTGGGGTAAGGTGGTATCTCAGGGTTGTTTTTATTTGCATTTCCTTTACAGCCAGGGATGATGAACATTTCCTCATGTGTTTCTTTGCCATTTTTATCTCTTCTACTAAGAAGTCTCTTTAGCTCCCTTGCCCATTTAATGATTGGCTTGTTAGATTTGGGAGGGGTTAGTTTCCTAAGTTCCCTGTGTATAATGGGTATTAGGTTCTTGTCTGATATATTGCTGGTAAATATTTTAGTTGGCTGTCTTTTTAGTTTGGTTGCTATTTCTTTAGCTGTGAAAAAACTTTTTATTTTAAGGTAGTTCCATTTATTCTCTCTCCAATTTGTTGTGACTCTGGGACTCTATTCAGGAAGTTCCTACCTGTGCCTGTAAATTCAAGTGTTTCTCCTTCTCTGTCCTGCAGTAGTTTCAGAGTATCAGGTTTGATGTTAAGGTCTTTAATCCATTTGGAGTTGATGTTGGTACATGGCAACAGGCTAGGGTCCACTTTTAGTTTTCTGCATGTGGCTGTCCAGTTTTCCCAGCACCAATAGTTGAAGAGGCTATGCTTCTTCCATTGTACGTCTTTGGCTCCTTTGTCAAATATCAACTGACTATATGTATGTGGCTTTATTTCTGGGTCTTCTAATCTGTTCCATTGGTCTTTGGGTCTCTTTTTGTGCCAGTATCAAGCTGTCTTTGTTATTTTGGCTCTATAGTAGAGCTTAAAATCTGGTATTGTGATCCCTCTGACACACTTTCTTTTGTCTAGAAGTGCTTTGTCTATTCTAGGTCTTTTGTTGTTGCATATGAATTTTTGGACTGTTTTCTCTATTTCAGTAAAGTACATCATTGGGGTTTTAATGGGAATTGCATTGAATGTATATATCAATCTTGGCAGTATAGCCATTTTCACTATATTAATTCTGTCTATCCAAGAACATGGGAGGTCTTTCCATTTCCTGGTGTCCTCTGATTTTTTTTAAGGCTTTTATATCTTTCATGATATAGATCCTTTTCATCTTTGGTTAGGTTAATTCCTGGATATTTTTTGAGGTTCTTGTGAATGGGGTTGTTCCCTTGATTTCCCTTTTGCTTGTACATTGTTGGTGTACAGAAAGGCAACTGATTTTTGTGCATTAATTTTGTATTGTGCTATTTGGCTGAAGTGGTTTATAAGCTCTAAGAGTTTGGGGATGGAGCTTTTTGGATAGTTAAGATAAAAAAAACATGTCATCTGAGAAAAAAGGTTAGTTTAACTTCTTCCTCCCCTATGCAGATCCCTTTAATGTCCTTTTCTTGCCTTATTGCTCTGGATAAGGATTCCAGAACTATATTGAAGAGGAGTGGAGAGAGGAGTGGGCAAGGATGCCCACTCTCTCCACTCCTCTTCAAAATAGTTTTTAGGGGAATTGGTTGTAATTTTTCCTCATTAAATATAATAGTAGTTATTGGTCTGTCGTACAAGGCTTTTATTGTTTTAAGGCATGTTCCTTCTATTCCTATTTTTTCCAGAGCTTTTAACATGAATGAGTGTTGTACTTTATCAATCCACATCAATGGAGATAATCATGTGGTTCTTGACCTTGGATCTGCTGATTTAAAACTATTAATCTATGTTCTTTGGTCTACAAAATGCTTTTTGAATGTATGTGTATGGTATACAATATCTACCCATTCATGTATTTCTAAGAACCATTACCACCTGGTTATCTGATTGTCCTCCTAGGACAAGGTTTTCACAATCCATACCATTGGTTCGTGACTCTGCAATGTTGCTATCTGCCTGAATAACTTTATGTTTTTTTCTCTACTTATTCTTTATGATGTATCTCAGGAATCAACTCTTGTATTAAAGGCTGAATTCTCAGCTGATAATTTACTTCTTTTACTTCATTGTTTACTATGGAAGCTCTGTCATTATCAAGTATAATAATTATTTTTGCAATTCACACTCTATTAAATGAAAATGCTTTGGAGCAGAAACTATATGTTATTATTACTATTATTAGTAGTATATTTGTCCTTTGTAATACAGGGTACTCCCACAATAAATGTTGGTTAAATGAATAAAAGGAATTATTCTAACACAAGATTAGCGATTGTTAAAATTGAAGAAATTACTGTAGAAATAATTGTATCTAAAATTTACAGAAAAAAGATGTGATTCAGAAATGAGAAATATCAGAGGAGGATGAGGGCAATAACTAGGGGAATGAGTCTGATCAAGGCACATACAATGGATATGTGGCCATGTCTAAATGAACCCACTCTTGGACAACTAACTGGTGCCAATAAAAATATGGGGCAAAATAAAAATAAGAAAAATAGCACACTAAAAAGATGTAGCATCACCATGTTTATATAATCTATTAGTGAAACATAGTTCAGTGGCACTTTCTGTGACAAGGTTTCTTTTTTGCCATAAATGGCCATCTTGAGACCTCCTTTTGCAAGGTCTTTATTTTCCACAGCACAGCTTAAATATTTCCCTGACATATATTCCAAATTCCCATATATTTTCAACAATCCACTAAAATGTTAGTAGGAGGAAACATGCAAGTGTATTATATCCATCTTCCTGATGTTCTTGGTGGGTTGAGGAATGGACCCAGGTCTCCTATCCCATGGATCTCATTGTGGGTTCCTAATATCAAATTATCCACACATACGGGATAACACCATTCCCCTTACCTATATTCAAAACTGTATATATGTCATCAATTATTTTTCATTAAAATAAAATTTACCATGTGGAAGTATACAATTCCAGGAGTCATTAGTAAATTCCAAAGAGAAGCAACCATCAGTAATATCCCTGAACCTTTCCTTCATCATGAAAAAATGTCTGGGACACATTAGCAGTCACTCCATATTTCCCACTTTCATCAGGCCTTGACAACAATATATGCATTTTCTATGTGTAAGGACCTAATATGTGGTCTTTTGGTCTTTCACTTACTATCATATTTTCAAGGTTGATCCATGTTTTCACATATGTCAGCACTTCATTCTTTTAGTGTGTGTGTGTGTGTGTGTGTGTGTGTGTGTGTGTGTGTGTGTGTGTGTGTGTGTGTGTGTGTATGCACTGCTTCTGGGGCTTGAATTCAGGGCCTGGACACTGGTGCTTGAGCAGCCTCAAGAATTGTGAGAAATAAATTACTGTTGTGCAAACTACCTAGAATATGGTATTTTGCTATGGCCTATTGCACTGAGAAAGCAAATATTGTATGTAAATAATGATCATATTTGTTTTTCTGAAAACTCTTTGTTTTGACTGAAAAGATCCTATCCATTTTATTCAATGTTTTTCTTTTTGCTTGGTTACTGTCAGTCTCCTAATACTCTTCCTTCTTTCCTTAACTGTTAGTTCTTTCCCTTAGACCACTTCTCTATGCTCTGTTCATACTCAGCTTGAGAAATAACTCAACTTCCATTGCTTCTATCTACCTATTTAAGATCAAGCCTCATGAGAGTTGGATTTTTTCTGTATTTTCTGCTATGCTCCTAATGTTAATCACATTGTGAGACATATAATCAGTGCTCAAGAGATAATTGTTGATAAGATGAGTGCTTAGTCAATGTTTCTAAAAATCTATATCCTACTCCCTGGAGCTCTAATTCTGTATTTCCAAATGTTTAGTTATTCCCATGTGAAGATTGAAGGGTATCCTAGATATTTCACACTTAACTTGCCTTCATCTGAAATTATCTTCCCTTAGAGCCAATGAGTCTTTCCATTCAAATTCCTTAACAAAACCCATAGATAATTTCAGTCTTTGGTTTCCATTCCTTCCCCAGTGCTTTCTGATACTATTCAGTTCACTATTGGATTCCTTTGTGCCAACACAGAAAGACCTACAGGGTAGGAATTTTTATCTCTGAAAGATACTATAGTGTAGAACAGTTATGCACCAAATTCTTACTTGTTAAAAAAGAAACTATTCTGATTTAAAAATAAAATAATCTCAGCTTATTTTAAAATTCTAATTTAAAGCATTTAAAATGTTTTACATGAAAATAAGGAAGAGTATGAGAAAAAGCAATCCATACTTTCACTTTCAAAATGTGGTACAGTGTACTAAGTAGTATTTATACCAGGTTTGTATCTATGTATATATATATATATATATATATATATATATTGGGGGGGTCCGGTTGTGGGGCCTGAATTCTGGGCCTGGGCACTGTCTCTCAGCTCTTCAGCTCAAGGCTAGCGCTCTACCACTTGAGCCATAGCACCACTTCCGGCGTTTTTCTTTTTTGCTTATGTGGTGCTGAGGAATCGAACCCAGGGCCTCTGGCATGCAAGGCAAGCGCTCTACCACTGAGCCACCTTCCCAGCCCTCTATGTATATTTTGACAGAATTATATTTCACATATAGTTTTGCACCTGCTTTTTTGTTGTTGTTGTTCGTGGTGGTGGGTTGTAGGGCTTGAACTCTGGGAGTGGGTGCTTTCCCTCAGCTCTTGAGCTCAAGGCTAGTGATCTACCACTTGAGCTATGGAGCCACTTCTGGTTTACTAGTGGTTAATTGGAGATAAGAGTCTTATGGACTTTCCTGCCCATGCTGGCTTTGAACTGTGATCCTCAGCCTCTTGAGTAGCTATGATTAAGGCGTGAGCCACCAGCACCCAGCTTTTGCATCTGTTTTTATTGATCATTGTAAATATTTTCATATCTTAAACTCTGAAATATAACTGGGCTCTGGTGGTTCCTGCCTATAATCCTACTTACTTAGGAGGCTGAGATAAGAGGATAGAAATTAGAAGCCAGGAACATCTCTGAGAATATTATCTCCAATTAATCACCAGAAAGCAGGAAGTAGAGCTGTGGCTCAAGTGGTTGAGCACCAGTCTCAAGCAAAAAGTGCTCAGGGACAGCACCCACGCCCTGAGCTTAAGCTCCAATACTGGTTCACAATCAAGCAAAAAAACCTACAAAATATTTTGATGACTTCTTAAAATTCCATTTATGTAAAAATCCTTTTAAAATTGTTTTAGAATAATTATAAAAAAGGATTAAAGGGCTTACAGGTTTAAGACATGAACATTGTTAAATACATTACTAAATTTCAGGCCAAAAGGATTATACTAAGTGAAAGTTCTATCTAGAATGCCAGATGATGTTTTCATCAACAGTCACATTAAAAAAAATCTTTCCTGTACTGCAGGCTGAAATCTGAGGATTGCAGTTTGAAGCCAGCCCAGGCAAGAAGGCCCAAGAGACTTTTATCTCCAATTGATCACCAAAAAAAAAGCCAGATATGGAGCTGTGGTGCAAGTGGTAGAGTGCTAGCTTTGAGCAAAAACACTCAGGGATGGTGTGCAAGCCCTGATTTCAAGCCCCAGGACTTGAATACACACACAAACACACACACACACACACATCTTTCTCTTCACAAAAACTGTATTTATTATTTTAACTGATATCATAAAATCTATTCCTGTTCACATATCATAGTCACTGATTATTCAGGAAAAGATACAATAATAAATATAATTTTCCTTTAGTTATTGTAAAACTGAAAGTAAGGCAACATATAAACCTATAATCCTACTCTAAAATAATTCCATATATATGTATTTATCTTAATTGACTATTATATTTATATTTTAGAATGTTATTACATAGTAGGTGAACTTTTTTCTATTTCTCAAACATTAAGAAAACACTCAAATTTTGTTTTATTACTTTAAAGTAATTGTAAAAAAGGAGTTTCAATTGAATATGTCAGCTTATTAGTACAATGCATCCTGATCTATGTCACTCCTTTCATTATTCTCCCCCATACCTCTCAACTCCACTCACACACTACGAACACTCTTAAGAAGAAGAAAGGGGTGGACTATCTAGAAGCATATTTACCCAAGGAATCATCTTTTACCTCATACACCCCTACACTGATTGCTGGAATGTATTTTGCATTGGTAAAAAACAGTAATGATGATGATGATGATGATTTTGCCCGGCAATACAGATGAATTTTGGGCAGCAATCTCTGTATTCCAACAAAATACCAATCTCTACCCACAAACAAACAAACAAAAACAAAATAAAATCTTGCCTCTCTCCATCCTGGCTATCCAAAGTTGAGTGGAGAACTTAAAGACTTCAATAGTTGTGAATCTGTGCTGAAGCATCTAACTCCTCATTTCCAATTTCCATAGGACAATTGAGGAACTGAAACTATGGTCGCTGTTTGAAGACAATAAGCTGCCTCTTTTCCTCCATGACTGGGTAGCATCAGAGCAGACCTACAGGAGAGTTAGGAGTGCCATCTTACTGCTAAGACTATGACATACATCCTTGTAAGTGGAGGCTGTCTGTAGCATCAATGAATCATTTCTGTCCCTCCAAGCCAGAGTGACAAGTATAAACCTTGTCAGGAGCCTGAACTCCCACCTCTATATCATAATCCCATAATAGGAATAAACACTCTTTCCTTGGCAGGTAGTAACAAAGGCCAAATGGAAAACGTGAACTTCCACTCCCTTCTAGAAATAAAGAAGTCATATTCCCCTTCTCCCACCTAACAGTGTCAGGGAGGATCTGCTAAAACACAGGAAGTGTACTTTTCAATAAAAGTCATTCATCACACTATATTGAGAGCAAGCAAGATGTCAACTGAGATGACAAAAGACAATCAGCAGATACTAACATTAAATGTCACACATTATCTGAAAGATTTAAAAATAGCTAGCATAAAAGTGTTTCAGTGAACAATCATGAATACATTTAAGTGAAAGAAAGTCTTCAGTTAAGCAATAGAAATACCCAGCAAACAAATAGAAGACACAAAGAAGAATGAAATGAAAATTTTAGAGCTAAAAATTATAACTGAAATTTAAAGCTCAATTGTCAAGCATGTCAACAGAGTTCAGAGGACAAAAGAATCAAAGAAGAAGAAGATTGAAAATAGAATATTACAAAATTGAACAACAAATAAAAGGAGCCTGAAGTAAATAAAGCTCATGTATACTTAAGACTTTTGTAAGGTATCAAACATTCATATTACCATCATTTGGTTATTGCAAGTAATGCTGCTAAGAACATGTATACAATTTTTTATGGATTTATGTTTTCATTTTTCTTGGATTTATACCAAATAATACAATTTCTGGGTCACAATTCTATATTTTACTTCTAGAAGAAATGTCAGACTATTTTCTAAATTACCATATTTTCTTAGAACTGTGTATGACTTGAAGTTTACCTACATTTAGTTAGAGAGTTTTTCTTTTTTGGTGCCGGTACTGGTAATTGAACTCAGGGCCTGGGTGCTGTCCCTTAGATTTTTTTTCTCAAGGCTACCACTTTATTACTTGAGCAACCAGTCCACTACCCACTCTGTTGTTTATTTTAGAGATTCTGTCTACTGGGGCTGGCTTTGAACTGTGATAGGCACGAACCACTGGTGTTGTGGTTAGCCAAAGACTTTTGTTTTTTACAGTAGCTGTTGGAGATCTGGGTATGTCTCCAGGCTTCTGTATCATCATGAATGACTGTGATTTTAGCCAAACTTCTTTGGTCTCTCTCTCTCATGTGTGTGTGTGTGTGTGTGTGTGTGTGTGTGTGTGAGAGAGAGAGAGAGAGAGAGATATCCTATTAAACTTCTGACTGGTTGACTTCTATTGAAATCACACATAGCTGTTAGCTTTGGGTAAATGTTAGCTGTTGACTAAGATTTCCATGATGTCTTATGTGAGGCATAGATTGCTTTAATTTAATCCAGATAACATTAGGTCCATTGACAGGAACAGATGGTTATTTGTCTTTCAGACTTGCTCCAAATCTTCCATGAGCAGAACCTTTGCATTATGAGGTAGGAGCTTGAGGAAAAGAATGGAGAACAATCAGACAGCATGGCTCACACCTAGTGGATGACACCTAACGATTGTGGTCCAGGCATGAAAGTTCATGAAGCTTTCAATTAACCAGCAAAATGCCATAAGTGGAGCTTTCGCTCAAGTGGTAGAGCACTAGGTTTCAGTACAAATGTTCAGGGATAGTGCCCAGGCCTTGAGTTCAAGCCTAAGGACCAGCACATACACATGCAAAGAATGGAAATCACTATTGGACAGCTATCTATATCCTGAATAATCATTACACCTATATTCTCCCTGAGAAGAAAGGTGTGTGTCCCTGAAAACATTACAGGAAGGAATAGGAGAAACTCTAGGGCTCCTTGGCACAGGCCAAAATTTTCTTAATAGAGACCCAGAAATACAACAAATCAAAGAAAAGTTGGACAAATGGGATTGCATGAATCTGCAGAGCTTCTGCATGGCAAAGCAAGATAAATAGAAAGCCCAGGGATTAGGAGAAGATCTTTACTAGCCATACAACAGATAAGGGTCTCATATCTAAAATATACTTGGAACTCAAAAAAAATAAATCCCCAACAGCAAATCCTCAAAGAAACAACTGCCCGGTTAATAAGTGGGCTAAAGACTTAAAGAGAAACTTCTCTGAAGGGGAAATAAGAATGACCAATAGACACATGAAGAAATGCTCAACCTCCCTGGCCATAAAAGAAATGCAAATCTAAACAACACTGAGATACCACCTCACCCCAGTTAGAATGGCTATAATCAAGAACTCTAATAACAACAGATGCTGGAGGGGATGTGGATAGAAGGGAACCCTACTGCATTGTTGGTGGGAGTGTAAACTTGTTCAACCACTTTGGAAAGCAGTATGAAGGTTCCTCAAAAGACTCCACATGAGTTGAGTGCGGGTGGCTCTCGCCTGTAATCCTAGCTACTCAGGATAATTGTGGGTCAAAGCCAGCCAGGCAGGAAAGTCCATGAGAAAGTTATCTCCAATAAACAACCAGAAAACTGAAACTGGCTCTGTGATACAAGTGGTAGAGCACTAGCCTTGAGCTGAAGAGCTGAGGGACAATGCCCAGGCCTGGAGTTCAAGCCCCATGACCAACAACAAAAACAACAAAAAAGACCTCACATGGAGCTCCCCTATGACCCAGCAATTCCACTTTTGGGCATTTATCCAAATGATCACAAACAAGACAATACTAAAGCTACCAGCACAACTATGTTTATTGCAGCATTATTCACCATAGCTAAGATATGGAACCAACCCAGATGCCCCTCAGTAGATGAATGGAAATGTGGTATATATACACAATGGGATTCTATGCCTCCATCAGAAAGAATGACATTGCCCCATTTGTTAGGAAATGGAAAAACTTGGAAAAAATTATATTAAGTGAAGTAAGCCAGGCCCAAAGAAACATAGGTCCCATGGTTTCCCTTATTTACAATAACTAGTATATGTCTAGGACAAGCAGAAAAGGTAAAAAAAACTATGTACATATGACCATATAAGATGATGTTAAGTGAAATGAACCCCAAGATAGGGACACAAGTGGTTTTTTCTTTCTTGCTATTGTTTCTAATGTATTTATAATGTATCATGTGATTTTTTTTGTTTCTTTGTATGTTCCTCCCCCACAGTATAACCCCTATTTTCACTGTATTTGATGTCGGTGCCCTGCATCTTGTATATATATACTTCTCTAATTTGGGGACGGGAAGGGAAAAAACCAAAATGCTTAAATAGGGATATAGGTTGACCCATTTTAACAATGAGATGTACAAGGCACTATGTTGAAAACCAAACTACAATTTCAGCGGGGGTGGGGGGTGGGGGAGGGGTATAGTTGTAGAGGTGGGAGGGAAGGGATGGTAGGGGAAAAACAAAGGAGGAGGCAAAAATGCTTGATAAGAAATGTACTCATTGCCTTTTTCATGTAATTGTAACTCCTCTGTACAGTATTTTTACAACAAAAAGTATTAAAAATTTAAAAAATGTGTGCATATCAGAAAGAGAGAGAGAGAAAGAGAATTGGAGAGGGTGTGTTCTTGAGAGTTAGTACTATAATTTGCTTCCCACCACTCTGTAATATGTATTTTTCATAGACAAGGGAAGTAGGATCTTTCCACATTATCTGCTGAATCTACCCACGATAATAATAATGTGTTTCTGGAGGATAGAAAGGATGAGATAAATTCCTTTGGCTACCACCCTACCAGGACAACTCTTCCTCAACACAGAGCTGTGGAGAAAAGATAAGAAAGAAACAACCCTCATCATCAGTTGTCTTAATAACATAAATATCATACATAATGAGAAGGGAGGAAGAATGTTGCCACTTGTCTACCACCCCTCAATATGTCAACTTTCACCAGCAAGTAGCTGTAGAAATTCAATATTGATGTTGTTAGTAAACAAAGCACTGTGACAGGTAAGATCAGTTTCTCTTGTTCTCATTTCTGGTATCATCCTTTTTAACTTTCTGACATTGAATAAAACCTTGGGCTAACAATGTTCTCTGTTTTGCTGATCTGTTAGCAAGTCCACTGCTGCTAGCCATTAAATCCATGAGTTTTCACATTTCACATCCGATTCAGTTTACCATTTCTGGCAGTAAAGTTGCTGATTTTCATAGGCCAATTAGGAAATGGGGATAGCTTCAGGATGCAACTGCCAATTCTGTCTGAAGATATAGCAAAATTTCAAGAACAAATACTTTTGATTTTGTTTTCTTTAATCAGTTTTCAGTGTTGTGAACTTATTACTACTAACAATTTTGTCCAGATGTGTACTCTTTCTTTTTCTAAAAGGAACTGCTGCACTGTTTATACCATGATTATCTGAAGCTTTTCCAAAACCAATTTGACAGGTCTTAGAAGATAAACTCATCTTGGGCCTCCATTTACTACATGAATGATCATGGACCAGCTTCTATACTGAAGAGGAGATGTTTCAGGTAGACTTTGTATTCTACTCAGGAAATATAGATTGGGTCAACAAAAGTGAAAGCCAATGAAGATTTTTCTAGATAAAAGGCTCACCAGGATTCCATCATAACTCATATACTTAGCAAACAGGGGTATTTTTCACTTGTGTTCATTCTATTCTATCCAATCCTGACACAGGGTGCTCATGCAGAGAGAAGCCAGGCCTCGCCTATGTCTAGTAATCTAATCTCAGCAAATCCTTGAAATTGAATGTTATTTTTAAAGCGGTGATGTCAACAGCATAGAATTACCAATTGCAGGAAAATTTGATCCATGATACCATATACTATTTATACACTTTTTGTATATTGTGTAGTATTTATTTAATACCTAATAACTTCCTTAGTGTCTTTCTTTTTCTTTAATACATTATACATCATTATACATACATTATACATTATACATCATTCATTTCATATTAAAGATTGTTAAATCAGGGTAATTTTAGCACCTAACATAAGATGTGGTATATACTACATTTCAGTAATGAATACTAGACTTGTCTAAGCCAGTAACATAATCTCATGGGCATAATGCTTACATTTGTTCATTGGCTAAGTGGTATAATACATTTTTGCATGTATGAAATATTTTATTACAACTTAATTATGGAAAGTATGGCAAAACTGGAGAAGTTCCATTTCTTTCTCTGGTGGTCTGTTCAGTTTGTGAAAATTAAGTAAAATTTACAATTTATAAGATGGCACAGATTTTTCAAACATTCTGTAATGATTTAAAATGAGTTATTAAGCCAGATGTCAGTGGCTGATGCCTGTGATCCTAGCTACTTAGGAAGCTGAGATCTGAGGATTGAAGTTCGAAGCCAGCCCCATGAGACACTTATTTCCTATTAACCAGAAAAAAGGTGGAACATATAAGACTCTTATGTCCTATTAACTAGAAAACTGGAGCTGCAGCTCAAGTGGTAGAAGTCTGTCCTTGAGTGATAAAGCTAAAGCACTAGTACTTGCACAAAAAAGTAAATTATTGCTATTGATACTGGTCTGAAGGATGGTTTTGGTCTACTAAGAGGTTAAAAAAAACAAGATGTAGAAGAATGTACGTAGTATTTGTTTTGCAAAAGTAAATAATTTATTTACAAATGTATTTATATCAGACATCTGGATTGAATTTCTACTTCAATATCTCTTAGCTCTTTTCTATCTCTGAGTTTCTATTTCTCCATTTGTAAGAAAAATTACAATACATCTAAAAAGATATATTGAATATAGAAGTGTTAATGACAATGATTGGCATGTATTCAATATATTGCAGGTATTTTGTTGCTTTTCTTTTCTTTCTTTTTTTGTTTGTGAACTTTTCATGATAAATTGATTCATAATATCCAAGTTTGAGAAAATCAAATAAATGATGATTGATAGGTAAAGGGATAAAAAGATTGTAATATAGTAATGTCAAGGAATATATTATAGGGTATAAAATAAGCACACACACTTCAAATGTACTGTTGTTTTCTTATACTTCAATTTTGAAAATTGCTCAAGGAATCACATATTTTTCCAGTTTATATCCAAGCAAAGTTCTTCAGAGTGTTCATCTTTGTAGGATAATTCTTCATAATGAGCTACAGGCCTCACATATACTTAGCTCCTACAGTAGTACTCAGATTGACAAACATTATCCAGAACCAGCAGCCAATCAATATATAACAACACATTGTCTCACCCAACAAAATCCATAGGTAATTTTTATATGGACAGGACCTGTAAAATAGACCCAAACTCAAACCTTCCAGCCATAAAATTGCTTCTGTATCACAACTCACTACACAATGCCTATTGCTCCATTGAAGTAAATTTTATTATAACATAGCATTCTACCAAGGTTACATATAAAGCAGACCATGTGTAATAAACAGGTAGATAATGCATGTCTTCATTGTCATTTCCATGAGTTTCCTTGCTCTGAGCATATAAGATGTAACCTATGTGCCCTATCTTCCTCACTCCCAGAACTTTTATCTGACTTGCCCTGTTCTTCTTTTTTCAGCATGAATTTTCTTCTAAAAAAAAACCTCTATCTTGTCTGTTTTTTCGCAGTAGAATGTAAGCTCCATTAAGTCAGGGATCATTGGCTTTTTTGCTTTCAGGTATATAACAAATGCCCAGTTCAGTATCTGAATCATAGAAAGTACTCAATACCTCTTTTTGAACACATGAAAATCTGATAAAGTTATTCTTCAGGACTCTCAGTGTAAACCAAGGATATAATTTAGTGAGAGCAATCTCATGATGGAAAAACATTTCTCAAGAACCCAGCTCTTTGATTGTATGATAGGATACAACCTAACAGAAGTTGTAAATATGTTTATCTGAATTAGGGAACAGAAGGAGAACAACAAAATATTGAGACAAAGGACAAAGGGTGAACAGTGATACTCACAAGACAATATGTTGGAAATGAACTGTACAACTCAGGGGGAGGGGTTGGGGGCAGGGAAAGTGGGAGAAAAATGAGGGGGGGGTAAGAAGTTCGACAAGTAATATACTCACTACCTTGCATACATAACTGTAACCCCTCTGTACAACACCTTGACATTAAAATTAAATTTAAAAAACAAATAAGAATTCTCAAACTTCATAGTCTTTAGCTTACTAAAATCAGATTATGAAAATGTTTTCATCACAATTAGAACATTTAATATGAGATCTATTCTTTTAACAAAACAAGTTCATAACATAAAATGACTTTCTCTGCTCTAATGAGTTTGACTATCTCATATTAGTTAATTTGTACAGAATTTGTCATTCTCTTGTTGGCTTATTTCATTTAGAATAATGTCTTTCAAAATTCACCCATGTTTTTGCATGTTGAAAATATTAATAATAATGATTCCAACTGTGTTTTTACTGTGGTTTAGATTATAAACAATTCCCTTCCAGATCTATGAAGAAATGGCCAGCAAGATGTAAAAGGATAATTGTAATCTGGGTGAACTTCTGCTGAGGCTGAGATCTGGTAGATAATAGTTCAAAGTCAGACCACCCAGACAAAGTCTATGAGACTCCATATCCAAAATATCTAGCAAAAAGCTGGACTGAAAGCATTGTATTCATATGCTACTACTGGCAAAAGTAAAGTTAAATAAATAGGACAATTCTAGAGACATTAGTAGAATCTGAAACCTCAGTAAATTTTGACTACCTACAAGGACAGAAGACAGAAGAGGTCAAAATGCAGGAAGTGGTGAATCAGTAAAAATAGAAATGTGTATGACAGAATGAAGATTCCAGTGGAATTCTAGAATGGAAGAGGAGGTAAGCCAGACAGACATCTATACTTACAAAGGTGAAAATGTCTCTGTAACTAATAATGATCATAGAGATCAGAAATCCTAGAGAGGAAGAGTTTTGGGTTAGAATGTCTGGTTGATAAACAATAAGAGTAACAAGAGTCTTTTTTTGGGGGGGTTGACACAGGACAAAAGCTCTCCTGTTTAGAAGTTCTATGCTTTATGACGTTAGTGTAAGCTGGGCATGATATAGCACATGCCTATAAACTCAACACGTAGGAAGCAGAAACAGGAGGAAGTAGAGATCAAGGCCAGTATGACCTACATTGTGAGTCCCTGTAACAAAAAAAAGCTAAAATAATTTGATCTATCTAGCTAGCTAGCTCAAGGAAGAAGGGGTGACAAGAGGACATTTATGTTTACAGAATTTTTGGATGGATTAAATTAATTGGGTTAATAGAAAATATTTAATTATTAGAAATAAGGTATTTCATTTTCAGCATGTAGCTTCAATAATTTTATAGTTATTATTTTGGAAGTTGATAAAATATATTGAAAGTTTGTAATAAATTCTTGTGGGTAAAAATTAAAGGAAGAACAAAAGTAAAGGAAATATAATTTACAGAAACAAAAGGGTATAGGTAACAGAACATAAAAAGTAAATGAGAAAGTAAGACTCAAAATTGACAAGGCAAAATAAAAATTAAGATGTGAAGGTGAAAAAGGATTGTTGTGGAAATCTAATCAAATGAGGAAAAGGTATTGGGGTGACATGATTGAAAGGTATTATATAAAATAAAAATAATGAAACATTGCCAGGTGCTGGTGGTTCACGCCTGTAATCTTAGCTAGTAAGGAGGCTTAGATCTGAGGATCATGGTTCAAAGCCAGTCTGGGCAGGAAAGACCATTAGACTCTTATCTCCAATTAAACACCAGAAAATTGGAAGTGGTGCTGTGGCTTAAGTGATAGAGCACTTTCCTTGAGCTGAAGAGATGAGGGACAGCACCCGGGCCCAGAGTTCAAGTCCCATAGCTGACAAAAAAATTAAAAATTATAATAAATGTGGTGAGGTGAGGGGAATAAGGAAGAGTAATAGAAGGATGAATATATTCAAGATATCTTGTATGCATATATGTAAACATATTACTTTCCATTTTATAATTTTAAAAAATGAACAAAATAAATAAAAAATACTGTATGGGGTGCTAGATGGAATATAAAAGAAACTAGACCAGCTATGAGTTGATAATTATTGAACTAGGTCATGAGATCACAAGTTCATTATAATATTCTGCTAGATTTAAATAGCTGATATTCATTATAACAAAATGTTTCCAAAACTAGAAAATAGGATCATAATTTTGTATTACTCATCACTTGTGTTCATCTATTTACTTCGAGAAGGTAATTTACTAAAATACTTATAAAAAATGAAGTTTTTAAAATAAAATATTTCTAATGTTCTGGGCAGTTTAATATGCTTTGTAAATGATCTCAAACTAATGTATAGCAAACACAAATCACAAAATCAGTAATGTTACTTTATTTTTAATGATAATTAAGGTGATATTCTGGTTTGAAAATTAAGTATCTTAAAGTTATGTACCTACTACTTGTTGGGAAAAGAATCTTACTAACACAAAAAGTCTACACAACATAATATATGGCCAGAATTATTAAAGTCTGAAAGTAGTTTAAAGCAGACCTGACTATAAAATGACTATAATAATGCACTCACATAATATAGAATTTTAAGAACTTTAATTTTCTAGTAAACAGACAAGGATCAATTAATCATGAAATGTGCCTCCAATAAAACACATGAGCTGACTGCTGCAGGCTTACTGAATAAGGCACATTACAGTTGGGGTGGGACACAGCTGCCAAAGATTATTTGAATTTTACAGTAGCTATTACTAAGCCAATCTGGCTGACAATAGATAAAAAAATAGAATCAATTGAGTTTACTCTTTATTTCATCAATTGAGTTTACTCTCTATTTCTAACAACAAAATCATATTGTTTGCTTGAAAAAATATGTTTATTCTTTGTAAAGGAGAGTAGAAGTTAGAGTACATATACCTTTAAAATGATTCTCAGTATTTCAAGTTATCATCATATATATTAGGAGAAGTTAAGACAGCCTTTTTCTTAAGTTTTCAGGTACAGTTGACCCTGACAACAATGAATATACTATATAGGAATATCACCAATTATATTGATCAGGGTTGTCCAGAGAATGGAACCAAAAGAGTATGTTCCTGAGAAGAGTGGCAGTGGCTCACACCTGCAATCCCAGCTATTTAAGAGGCTGAAACCTGAAGATTGGAGGTTGGGAGCCGTGAAGGCCAGAAAAATCTGTGGAATCCCACAGACTTATTAACTAGCAGAACTAGTCCAATTAACTAATTAACCAATTAATTAGTGGTAGAACACTAACTGTGAGCAAATAACCCATGTGAGAACATGAGGCTCTGAATTCAAATAGCAACGAATAAAATAATGTTACTGTGTTTTTCAGGATATTGTTTAAATGGTAGCATTTTCCAATGACTCAGTATAGCCCAAAGCATCTTTTCATATTGTGAGCTATACCTTATTTTGATGTGTAAACAAATTATAGTATAATCGAATCACATATCATGGTAACTAAATTATTGGTCAAAAAAATAAAATCACAGCAGGGGCTGGGAAGGTGGATCAGTGGTAGAGCGCTTGCCTTGCATGCATAAGGCCCTGGGTTCGATTCCTCAGCACCACATAAGCAAAAAGAAAAAAAAGCCAAAAGTGGCGCTGTGGCTCAAGTGGTAGAGCACTAGCCTTGAGCTGAAGAGCTGAAGGACAGCGCCCAGGCCCCACGACCGGACCCCCCCCAAAAAAAAATCACAGCAGTTAAGCTTTAGCCAATCATTGGTTTGCAATTCACAGTCAATATCCAGGGAAGCCAAATGCCTCTTTCTACCAGACCCACAAAGGGTGTTAGTCACACCTTTGTTACTGTCTCCAATATGTGAAAGAAACAATTTAAAGGAGGAATAATTTATTTTGGCTCATGGATTCAGAAGTTTCAGTTCATAACTGGTTCCATTGTTTGAGGACTGAGGTCCCTAGGTTCAATCCTTAGTATTCAAAATAAAATAAAATGCTAAAATAAAACAAATAAAATAAATACATATAATCACGAGTGCAGGTGTTTCTAGACAAGATTTTTATCGTGTTTTAATATCATCAATGAAATATTAAGATAATTTTTTTTGCCACAATGTACGGTGAATGGCTTCTAGTTTAATTCCCAAGAAAGTCCTCATTCCCACTTGAAACTTTTTTTCCTTCCACATTCCCAGGAGCAGTCTGGACTTTTGAGTTCCTATCAGGAGTACTCGGGAAGGGGAAACAAAGGAGGAGGCAACAATGCTTGATAAGAAATGTACTCAATACTTTGTCCATGTAATTGTAACCCCTCTGCACGGTATTTTCACAATAAAAAAATAAAAAGAATTGCTTATAACATTCTAGAGCTTCTTTAGCCCACACCCCCAAACTTTCCAAATTCCGTCTACAGACCAATTCCACGAGCTTTGAAAGTACACTGTCCAGTAATCACAGCAATAACACCACTTCTCTACCAATTCTTGTTGATAGCCAGTTATACAGCTTTGGTCGAATATCTGAGAAAAACAACTTGGTAATGGGAATTTATTTTTGCTCACACTTTCAAAGGTTATGTAATATCATGGCAGAAGAATATGGTGGAGAAAAGCTGTTTACCTCATTCCAGCCAAGAAGCAGAGAGAATAACAGAAAGTGAATGGGACAAGATACATTGTTCCAGGGCTTGGAAGGTGGGTCAGTGGTAACTGCTTGCCTTGCATGCATGAGGCCCTGGTTGATTGCTCAGTGGTAGAGTGCTTGCTTTGCATGCATGAGGCCCTGGGTTCGATTCCTCAGCACCACATAAGCAGAAAAGGCTGGAAGTGGCACTGTGGGTCAAATGGTAGAGCGCTAGCCTTGAGCTGAAGAGCTGAGGGACAGCGCCCAGGCCCAGAGTTCAGGCCTCATGACTGACCAAAAAAAAAAAAAGATATAGTGTTCCAGTGTATGTGTCCAAATGGATGAACATGAAGAGATCTATATGACTCCTTAAAACATGAAAAGTCTAACAAATAGAGAACTTTTTTTTTCTGGTCCTGGGGCTTAAACTCTGAGCCTAGATACTGTCACTGAGCTCCTTTTGCTCAAGGCTAGCACTCTACTACTTGGGTTACAGCAATACTTCCTGATTTTTCTGTGATTGATTGGGAGATAAGAGTGCCAAGCACTTTCCTGTCTAGGCTGTCTTTGAACTGTGATCCTCAGATCTCAGCCTTCTGAGTAGTTAGGATTACAGGAATGAATCACTGATGCCATAGAGAGCGTTCAAAGTGGCACAACATACAAAGGAACTTCCATATAGCTATTGATAAATAATTCAGCAGTAATCATGCATGCCAAGAGATAGGAAAGATGCAAAAAGGGAAAATGTTTAAAGTTATACTGTTTAAAGATATCCTTTAAAAATTATAGAGAGAACAGGATGACCCATTGCAACAATTATACTCACAAAACACTATGATGGAAATGAACTTTACAACTTCAGAGGACAGGGAAGGAATGGAGGAGGTGGGGGAGGGAAGGGGTAGTAGGAATAAAACAAAGGAGGAGGTAAGAAATGTACTCATTATCATACTCATGTAACTGTAACCATACTGTAGAGCATCTTTACTATAAAATAAAATTTAAAAGAAAAAAGAATACCATACTCAAACATAGGTACTTGGATAGGATTCTTATGTTATCAGAAGTTAGTTGTGTGAAGTATTGGGGAGAAACACAGAACAGCAGACAAAATTATCTCCAGGCAAGTCAGTATGGGGTTTTAAGGCAGAATTCCCATAAATTCTACAACTCTGTACATGTTTTTTGTATAATGTGGAACTGAAAAAAATTAATATTTTCTTAATTGTAGAAATATTATTTTCTATTAATGCTTGACTAAGGGACTGTTATAGAAGAATGTTCCTCTTGATTGTCTCATGTTTGGGTGAAAGCACTCTAAATAAACATAAACCAAAAATTGTGGAAAGATAAAGACTTTTCCAGGTAATCAGATACTGAGAGATTACCTATAGACTATGATATATAGATAGACCTGACTTATAAGAAATGAAAACTAAGGAGTGACATTGATCAAGCTATATTGTATTCATAAATTCATTTGTTGTACTTGTGAATTCATCTGTACAACTACTTAAAGATAATAAAAATTAAAAATGTAAAAAAATGAAAGTTTGTGATAGGCCAAGATAGGAGGATTGTGGCTCAATATCAGCCAGTACTTAAGTCAATGAGATTCTGCCCCTTCCAAAAAAATGAAAAATCAACCTGTGTGTATTGGCTATATGCCTATAATCCTAACTACATTGGAGGCAGAAGTAGGAAGATCATATCATGGGGCCAGCCCTATGCAAAAAGCATAATACCCTATCTAGAAAATAAACTAAAGAGAAAAGAACTTGGGATGTGGCTTAAGTGGTAAAGCATTTGCCAAGCACAACCCTTAGGTTAAATCTTGTACTATCAGAAAATTTCAAGGGGAAGTTCTTCACTTGAAATGAAAGTATGCTAACAGTAAAATTAAATATATAGTCAAATATAGAATGTTGAATATAATACAACAGTATTAAGAATGATTGTAATCCTCCAAATTTGGTAATGGGTTCGCAATCTGAAAAAAGTAAACTATGACTTTAAGAAAATATAGTGTTTATGTGTAGAAATGTAGAAGTGTGGTTTTTATATGTAATCAAATTTATGTTCAAATTTAAATACACAGTTAAAACTACAATAATATCTAAACAAATTCAGGGAAACCGCAAAGGAAAAGCCATAGTACAGACACAAAGGATAAAGGAAAAGAACTAAAGCAAAAATCATTAGTAAGTGCAAGATGACAGTGAAAGAGGAAGATAGGAAAAAACTTCAAAAAGGAAATAATAAAAATTTCAAATACTATAATATATACACATCTGAATCAACTATAAGATACTAAGAACACAAAATGGAAGAAAGGTTAAATGGTGATGGAAAATTTGGACATTCACAACTGAAAGAAGAGAGGAGAGCCAAGGTGAGGCAAGGTGAGGTGAGGCAAGGCCAACTTAGCAGAGGAGAGAAGAGGAGAAGAAAGGTGAAGAGAAGAAGAAGAAAAAGTAGAAGAAGAAGAAGAAGAAGAAGAAGAAGAAGAAGAAGACGAAGAAGAAGAAGAAGTAGTAGAAGAAGAAGAAGAAGAAGAAGAAGAAGAAGAAGAAGAGGAAGAAGAAAGAGGAGGAGGAGGGAGGAAAGTGAGAGAAGCTAGCTATTTTTATCATGTACAAAAAGCAACTAAAATAAACAATTAAATATAAAACATGAAGCCAGAAAACTTAACAGGGAAGGTTCATAACATTGGTCTTGGCAATGATGTTGAATATCATTGGCAACAAAAGCAAAAATAAGTTATTTGTAAAAAGTTCTTAAACGGAAAAGTAACAATAGAATGAAAGGACAACTTACTGATAAGGAAAAACTACTTATAATAGTATACATCCAATAATGGCTTAATAGCCAAAATCTATAAGGAACTGATGTAGATCAATAGCAAAACAGATTTAAAATGGACAAAAAGAACACCTTTCCAATAAAAGCACCAAAATTGTGCAACAGCTATATCAAAAGGTGTTCAGCATTGCTCACCATCAAGGAAATGTAAATCGAAACCACAATGATATATCACGTCACTCCTGTTAGAACAGCTGTCAAAAAATTAAACGGTAGGGTTAGGCATAGAGGCTTTTGTCTGCAAGTCTAGCTACTCAGGAGGTTGAGACTGGAAAGATCCTAGTTCAAGGCCACTCTTAGAAAAAAGCTTGTGAGACTCCATAAAAATCAATAAGCCAGGCATGCTGTCATTCATACATGCCTGTGAGCCCACCTATGCAGAAAGCTGTATGTAGGAAAATTGCCATCCACGCTCACCCCAGATAAAGGGACTGGGAATGTGACTCAAGCAGTAGAACACCTGCCTAACAAGCTCAATAACCTAAGTTCAAACTTTACTTCTCCCCCCAAATTCAGAAGGTAACAAATATCAATAAAGATGTAGAAAAACATGTTTTGTGGGAATATAAATTGATATAGGCATTTTTGTTCTGATACTAGGGTTTGAAACTCAGGACCTTGGGCTCTTTCTTGGTATTTTTTGTCCAAGGTTGGCACCCTACCTCTTGAACCATATCTTTGGCATTTTGCTGGTTAATTGGAGATAAGAATCTCATGGGCTTTTCTGTCCAGGATTGCCTTTGAACCAAAATCATCAAATCTCAGTCCCCTGAGTAGCTATGATTGTAGGTGTGGGCCACCAGCACTTGGTGATATAAACATTGATGTGAAAGATTAGAGAATTTTTAAAGTAGTAAAAATAGAGCTCTCATATGATCCAACAATCCTACATCTGGATATATTATCAAAGGAAACAAAATCAGCTCTGATTCCCACAGGATCTAGTAGGCTTGATTTCCTCCTCTTGGAAAATATTCCACCTCCACCCCCCCAGAAGTTTTCCAGATTTAAAATTCTATGCCATTGGTGGACTATATCAACATCAGTACCCTGGTTGTGACATTATATTATAGTTTTCTCATTTAAGGAAGTTATGCAAAATCTATGTGGAATTGCTCTGTATTATTTTAATTGTCTCTTTATTGAAACATAATTAGCATGTCATGCAATTGCATTTAAATGTTTAATTTAAAGTTTTACAGTCTATTTAAAAGGTTATGAAAGCATCATTGCAATCAATTTCAGAATGTTGTCATCACCTCCCAAAGCAACCTCTTGCCCATTAGCAGTTGCTTTTCCTGTTTTTGTTCCAATCTCTCCCTACAGCCCATCCTAGACAACCACTAATCTACTGTCAGTTTCTATAGCTTTACCTATTCTGGAAATTGAATATAAATGAAAAATGCAATTTGTGACTAGCTATGTTCACTCAAAAATACTTTTATTCACATGGTAGCATGTATCAGTACTTCATTTCTTTTTAGTATCTATGCATTTGATTATGCAGGTTGCTAGTGTAGAGGATACCCTGCTGAAGGGGTAAGCATGTGAGAAAATATCTTCTACATCCTATTAACTAAACTCTGAATCCAATAACCAAGGTTGATTTATTTTTTTTCCTTCCTACAAAGGTGTGGTTTACTAACTAACCCATGTATCGACCAGGATTCCTTGGCCCAGAAATAGTTCATATTCTCATTTGTCTGCACAGAAGAAACAAATGTTTTCTTAGGCTGTGAAAGACTGTACTGTACTTCGTACAGCTAGTGGCAGAACAAATTTTCATGTGAGAAATCGAATATGCAAATGGACAATGGACAAAGCATATGCAAAAATAACACTGACCTATAACCTGCAGCACCCTGCCAACCAAAATTTCTGTAATAATTGGTACAAAATTATTGAGCTATGTTTAGTAACTAACACTTTTTCTGCTTGCACCAAGGTTTTAATTTAGGAATAACCATAGAAAACTAAACGCTCTTCCCTAACCAAGCACATAGAACACCCCACTTCTACTAAGCTGGCTTCCAGCTTTCTCCATGCTAAGAATCTACATTCAGTTCATATACCTAAAGCTTTCTCAATCCTCTGCATGCCTTTGAATTTCCTACAAATGCATAGGATGATGCTTGACACCTTTGCAAGTTCTAAATATTCTACTTTTCTCATCTGGGTAATCTTCATTTATTTTCATTTGCCTATTTATTCTGTGACACTCTACCACACATGTTCCATTCAACATCCATCAGAGATGCCCCACCCTTAAGCTTTCCCCTTGGTAAATTCATTCAGCGACCTATATTCCCTCATATTTAGACTTTGTAATGGGTCTACTGCTTCTGTGCTCTCATCTCTCCTCTCCATTCCTCACATTGGTACTAGAACTATGGTTTCTACCCCCTCCATCCCATATAATTCTGATCACTTTACTGCCCTGCCAAAAATGTTGTTATGGATCTCCACCACAGTTGGTATAAAAGCCATAAACCTTGTAACATGGATTTAGCTACCCATCACTGACTGCATTTTCAGTCTCATCTAGGACCACTTTTTTGTTTTAGCAAACCCATGATAATTTCTGAAGCAAGGCTTATTCACATATTGTTTCTTTCATGCGGTCACTTTCTGCTTGGGATAGCCTCAGGTCTCACTTGCATTTCAGTTCTGTCAATATTAAATTAGAGCTTTGTCTCCTCCAGGAAGTCTTTTTCAGAGGATCTCATTGCATTTCTGCACTTGACGGCTGTCTTCCTACTTTTCTACTTGACTACATGAATGAGTGTTACCTCTACACTGGTAATAATGAAATTCATAGAGTAGCACTACAACCAGACAGTAAAAACCATTCCACAAATTGTAATAATGTACAGTCAGACAATTCTAGGCTGCAATAATAGCTCTGTGAGGCAGTTAACATTTATCTGCCAGAGATACCATACCAAAAAGGAAATTTCTAGTTACCTAATTTCCAAAGAAATTCCAGGCTGTTTAAATGTTCCCATTATTCAGTAGGTTATTTTCTCCCACATAATAATTTAAACTGTAAAAGCATAAAGGATGAGCTACACAAAATTCTCATTTTACAGATTAGGAGACTGAGGTTATTAGCCATTCACAAAACATTCTCGAAGGTCAAGCTGTAGTTCATTAGCAGCTCAACTGAGAACAAAATAAGTCTCAAATTTCATTCTCCTATGTGGTTTCCATGACATCCCAATGCCTTACAGACACCACTAATGGTATCTTCTATCATGTAGCCCCCACACTAGTGAGTTTTAGAGACAAGCACTTCACATGATAAAAATATTTCCCTGACAGACCCCACAGACCACAATAACTATCCCTTACATCTATTCTTAAAGGAGCAGTATTTTCACCATGAAAGAAATCTCTAGTTCCACAGAGAGAGTTCACATCATTAAAGTTTTTACACTGGGCCAGAAATAATGATCTAGAGAGACCAATGGAACAGGATAGAAGGCTTGTAAATAAACCAGCATACCTATAATCATCTACTATTCAATAAGGGAACAAAAAACATAGGCAAGAAGGAGGATAGCCTCTTTAACAAATGGTGCTGAGAAAACTGGATTTCCACATGCAGAAAACTGAAAGTAGATCCTTATCTATCAGCTTGCATCAGCATCAACTGAAAATGCATCAAAGATTCCAACATAAGACCTGAAATGATAAAACTATTACAGGAAGAAGTAAAGGAAACATTAGGACTCTTGGCACGAGTAGAAAATTTCTGAGTAAAGATCCAGAAGCACAACAAATCAAAGAAAATCTGGATAAATGGATTTGAATCAAACTAGAAAAAATGTTACATAACAACAAAAGATATAGCCAAGAAGCTAAAAAAAATCACAAAAAATAGTCTATTTTACAACTTTGGTGAGGGGGAGAGGGCGGGCAGAGGATTTGGTGGGGGTGGCGGGGGGAGGATGGGAAGGGGAAAAAAAGGAGGAGGCCACAATGCTTGATAAGAAATGTACTCATTATCTTGATTGAGATGGACAAGATGGCGGAGGAGAAGCTGGAATCTGAACAAGCTCTAGCATAGAAAGCAGTTTTAGAGTTCCAGTGAACAGTCCTAAGCCAGAGAAACACACCAAGTGTGCCATCACAGGACAGAGAGTTAGACAAGTGAGAGAAAGCCAAGGCAAGAATACACATCTGAGCAATAGCCAGCAGCCGCCA
>NW_012267403.1:2927365-2953721 GCF_000151885.1 Dipodomys ordii
AAGAAATGTACGCATTATCCTGCCCATGCAATTGTAACCCTCTGTACAGTATGTTCACAAATAAAATAAAATTAAATTAAAAAAAATCCTCGAAGAGCCAACAACCCAATTTAAAATGGGCTAACAGCCTAAGACAAATTTCCTAGAAGAAAAGTAAAAATGGCCAATAGACTTGTAAAGAAATGCTCAATATCTCTAGCTATAAAGGAAATGCAAAACAAAATAACACTGAGATTCTACATCACCCCATTTAAAATGGCCATTATCAAGAAAACAAATAATAGATGTTGTTAAGGATGTGGCCAAAAGGGAACTCTATTACACTTTTGATGGGAATGTAAGCTTGTTCAACCATCTGGAAGACAATATGGAGGTTCCTCAAAAAATCTAAATGTAGAACTTCCCTATGGAACAAGCAATTCCACTCCTGGACATTTATTCAAAAGATCTCAAACCAGGATACAATAAAGCCACAGTCACAACCATGTCCATTGCAGCACTATTCACCATAGCCAAGGTATGGTATCATCCCAGATGCCCTTCAATTGATGAATAGATCAGAAAAGTATGATATATATATATATATATATATATTTATATACACACACACACACACACACACAATGGAATTTTACTCATCCATTAGAAAGAATTATATTGCACCATTTGTAAAGAAATGGAAAGTCTTGGGAAAAATTATATTAAGTGAAGTAAGTTAAGCCCAGAGAGTAAAAGGTTGTATGGTTTCCCTCATATGTGGAAGCTGGAAATAGCCTATAAATCTATAAAGTAAACACAATGGGTGGTATGCAAGTGGTCACAAATGTATTAACTGACATGTAACAGATTTAAGGGAGAAGTCAGTGTAATTCCTTAAAATGAAAATTCAAATCCAACAAAAGGAACACTGGGAAATGGATACTTGCAAGAAGTAGGGTGATGTTAAGGGGAAAATGGTAGATGAATGAAGAGGAGAGGGGAGGAGAATGCAATCAAGTACACAATGTAAATACTACAAAATTAAGAAAAGTAAGGGAAAGGGTGCATCAAAATGAGTGAGTGAAAATGTTCAAAGAAGTTACACTAATGGAAGGGAAAAAACAAAATGTTTAAATAGGGATACAGGTTAACCCATTGTAACAATGAGATGTAGAAGACACTACTGAACAACAAACTTTACAATTTAGGCAGGGGTGGGGAGAGTGTAATTGTGGAAGTGGGAGGGAAGGGATGATAGGGGAAAAACAAAGGAGGAGACAACAATGCTTGATAAGAAATGTACTCATTACCTTGCTCATGTAACTGTAACCCTCTGTACAGTATTTTCACAATAAAAATGTATAAAAAGATTCACCATATTCATAATGGGTTTTGTTAAATAGCAACTCCTTTGTACAACTACTTAAAGAAAATAAGAAAAGGGATTAGAAAGATTTTTCTTCCCTGGAAAGAGGGAATATTCAGGCCATAGGCAGATGAAGTCACTTGACTAAGGTCTCATTTCACCCGTAACGGATTGATTCAATACCCATATTCTGGTCTTAAATTTACAAACCCAAACATTAGCTATAAGTCCCACTATTTATCAAGAGGTTATGACAACATAGTATAGCTCCTAGATTATAGGAAAGTACCCCCAGGGTAAGGGTAATGCATAGATGGCATATATGTTTCTTAATGTATGTATGATATGTATATATCATCTATCTCTATCTCTATTATCTATCTATCTATCTATCTATCACTGTAAGCCACTGGCTTAAGTTAACTGATTCAGAGTTACACTTTCCTTAAAATTAAGTTTTAGGAGTGAATTTGCCTGGATTCTAAACTTTTCCTTTGCTGTCAACTAGCTTTGTGAACTTGGACAGGTTACCATCTTTGTTGCTTCAATTTCCTCAAATGTAACAAGAATAATAGTTACTAAGGCTGGAGTATAGTTTATCACTATAGCATTTGATTAGTATGCATGAGGCTCTGAGTTTTATTCCCAGAATCACAAAAACAAAGAACAACTTCATTACTAACTCATAATGATAGTGATTTAGTTATTCTATGTAAAGCACCTCTGTCTGCACATAGTAAGTAGAAAATATATGTCAACTATTATTACTAATATGTACTACTAACTGGATAGCTATGCTATTCTGCTCTTATAAACTCTTCTGTGATATGAGGTGCTTAGCTACTCAGAAAGCTGAGATATGAGGATGACAGTTTGAAGCCAGACCAAACAGAAAAGCCATGAGAATTTTTCTCCAACTAACCAGCTAAAAGCAGGAAGTAGAGGTGTGGCTCAAGTGGTAATGTTCCAGCTCTGAGCAAAAAAGGTAAAGGAGAATGTAAGCCCCGAGTTCAAGCCACAGTAATGGCATGAAAACCAAACAAATAGTACCAACAATTAAAAAACCCACAAACAACTCTCCTGTTTTCTATCTTGATCAAGTTTTTTATCTTTCTGATACCACCTCACATGCATATCACTAAGGTGGACTTTAGTTAGCTCCTTTCTTCTTTTATATTATTTTCTAGAAAGTCCACAGATTGCCTTTCACCAGAATTGAGTGCAAAAGCAATCATCCATCCATTATTAAATTGGAACAGCTTAGAATAAGCTACCAACCATCATCATCACCATCACCATCATCAACATCATCATCATCATTGTCATCAAGAAACCACTTGACAAACAGCTAACAGCATTCTATTTCCTGTAGCCCCCATTTGTAGACCTTATTTTATCAATTACCTATTAACCACACCTTCTTAAACTTTAAATATCTCTCATAAGCTTTTAAGACAAACCTAGTTGAGTGTGGTCTATTTGAGCATTATTTGTCTTTTACTTTCTAGTCCAATGACCAACTACCCTTCTCCCTTTTAAACCTCAATGAAATATTCTCTATTTGCATTCCCTCTCTTACCACTCAGTCATTCTTTTTCTCACTATTGCAACAATTACACAATACCTACTAGATATGCCAGACTCTATGCCAGGCCCTGGGGATATCAAAGTGAACAAGATTAAATACTCTGCCCCCTGGGAATCCATCAGTGTGCAGCAAATCTGATTTTTATGCCAAATTCTCTATAGACTTCTCTGTCTAAAATACTCTGACAGAGACTAAAATGAGTCTGACCAAGGTTGACAAGTAATTATTATTATTTTTTTTTGTCAGTCATGGGGCTTGAACTCTGGGCCTGAGCTCTGTCCTTCAGCTCTTCAGCTCAAGGCTAGTGCTCTACCACCTGAGCCAAAGCATCACTTCCGGGTTTCTGGAGGTTAAATGGAGTTAAGTGTCTCGAGGACTTTCCTGCTTGGGCTGGCTTTGAACCGAGATCCTCAGATCTCAGCCTCCTGAGTAGCTAGGATTACAGGCGTGAGCCACAGGTGCCGGGCCCAAGTAATTACTTTATAAATACAACCTATGTCTTTTAAATCCATAATGTCCTTAGTTTTCTACCTGCCTTGATGCTACTAACTTGGTTAATATTTTGAAAATTCTTGTTTCCTTTCTATCAATGATGGTATATATTTGTTTTTCTCTGATCCTTCTTGCTGTCTTTGTTCCTCCTATGGGTCCATTGAACCTCTTCTGCTTGTCAGTATTCTCCCAAGCTTCAGGTCTTGCTTGCTACTGTCTTCTTACTCATTTTCATGATTTAAGATATTATATCCATGTTCCTAAATCAAAACTCAACATAATGAACTTCAAACCCTCTCTGGAACTCTCAGTGCTCATTTAAAATATATTTTATTTGACTAGTAATTATGTAGAGTTATGGGGTATAGTGTGATCTTTTATTCTTTGTATAAAGTGTGGAAAGATTCCATGAAACTACTTTACTTAACATTCATCACCTTATCAATGGATCATTTGTTTTTTGTCGTTCATGGGGCTTGAACTCTGGGCATGAATGCTGTCCCTCAGCTCTTCAGCTCAAGGCTAGCGCTCTACGACTTAAGCCACTGCGCTATTTTCAGTTTTCTGAGTGGTTTATTGGAGATAATGTTTATAGCAGCATTATTTACTATAGCTAAGATATGGAACCAGCCCAGATGCCCCTCACTAGATGAATGGATCAAAAAAATGTGGTATATATACACAATGGAATTCTATGCCTCCATCAGAAAGAATGACATTGCCCCCATTTGTTGGGAAATGTAAAGACTAGGAAAAAATATATTAAGTGGTATAAGCCAGGCCCAAAGAAACATAAGTGCCCTCATTTGCAATAACTAGTATATGTCTGAGACAAACAGAAACTTTCAGACAAGTTGATGTTCGGTTAAATGAACCCCAAGATAAGGATTCAAATGTGGTTTTTTTCTTTCTTGCTATTGTTTCCAACATATTTATAAGATGATTTCTTTGTTGCTTTGTATGTACCTGCCCCAGGGTATAATCCCTGCTTTCCCTGTATTTGATGTTGATATAATTTGTGGAGGGGAAGGGAAAAAACAAATTGTTTAAATAGGGATACAGGTGGACCCATTACAACAATGAGATGTACAAGATATTATGTCGAAAAACAAACTTTACAACTTTCGTCGGGTGAGGGTTGGGGGGTTGGGGGGTGGTAGGGGGTGGGGTGGGAGTGGAGAGAGGAAGGGATGCTCATGTAATTGTAACCCCTCTGTATGGAAATTTCACAATAAAAAAAATCTCATGGACTTTCCTGCCTGGGCTGGCTTTGAACTGCAGTCCTCAGATCTCAGCCTCCTGAGTACCTAGGATTACACACATGAGCCACTGGCACTCGGCTTTGGATCAATATTTTTTTGTGTGATGAAAACATAAAACTTCTATTCTTTTAATAATCATTGAAGTATGTAATACATTATTACTATTAACTGTGATCACTACACATAGTTCAGTAGCTCATTAAAATATTATTTCAGGTTAATACCCAGGGAATCAAGATTTGCCTTCCTCCCACCCCTCTTTTACTCTACAGTCTGTAATAACCACTTATCTACTCCCAGTATCTATGGATCAATTTTTTCTAGATTTCATATGTAAGAATGTATAGTATTTGTCTCTCCGTGTCTGCTTATTTCACTTAGCATGTCTTCAAGTTCTATCCATGGTGCCACAAATGACAGAATCTCCTTTTTTGTGCCCATATTCGGGCTTTAACTCAGGGCCTAGGATATGCCTTTTATCTTTTTCCACTCAAGGCTAGAGTGCTCTACCATGTGAGCCACTGCTCCACTTTTGGTTCTTTGCTTGTTATTTGGAGGTAAGTCTTACGAACTTTCCTGCTTCAAACCCTGATCCTCAGGTCTCAGACTCCTGAGTATCTAGGATTACACATGCAAGCCAATGGAGCCAGTTCTGAACTCTTTATTAGAGAATACAAAGCCTCCACTCTAGTGTTTGGTTATCGTGTGTGTGTGTGTGTGTGTGTGTGTGTGTGTGTGTGTGTGTGTGTGTGTGAAAATACCATACAGAGAGGTTACAACATGGGCAAAGTATTGAGTACATTTCTTATCAAGCATTGTTGCCTTCTGCTTTGTTCCCCTTACCCATCTCCCCCCCACCCCCGCGCCACCCCCTTGTCCCCCTCACCAAAGTTAGAAATGTTGGACAAATGGGACTGCATGAAATTGCAGAGCTTCTGCATGGCAAAGGACATAGCAAGCAAGATCATTAGAAAGCCCACGGATTGGGAGAAGATCTTCACTAGCCATACAATGGACAAGGGTCTCATATCTAAAATATATCTGGAACTCAAAACATTAAATCCCCCAACAACAAATCCTCAAAGAAACAATTGCCCAATAAATAAATGGGCTAAAGACTTAAAAGAGAAACTTCTCTGAAGAGGAAAGAAGGATGGCCAATAGACACATGCAGAAATGCTCAACCTCCCAACCATCAAAGAAATGCAAATCAAAACAACATTGAGATACTGAATGGCTATAATCAAGAACTCTAACAACAACAGATGCTGGAGGGGATGTGGACAGAAGGGAACTTTACTACATTGTTGGTGGGAGTGTAAACTTGTTCAACCACTTTGGAAAGTAGTATGGAGGTTTCTCAAAAGACTCCACATAGAGCTCCCCTATGACCCAGCAATCCCACTCTTGGGTATTTACCCAAATTATCACAAACAGGACCATACTAAACCTACCAGCACACCTATGTTTATTGCAGCATTATTTATCGTAGCTAAGATATGTTTGGCTATATTTTAGTTCAGGATTTTAGAGCAAATCAATGTGCTGTGAGGTCTGTAGTTTTCAAGGATAGAATCTATTTTTTATTTACCTCTGGATCATTGGTACACAGCCCCAGAATTCAATTCAATAATGTTCTCAGATCCACAAAATTAATTTCAGTACTTGTAATGTGTATGGGACTTTTTTTATTTATGCAAACTTGGTTCAGGGTTATTTGAGAAAGGGAGTAAATTTGAGCATCAACGATGTTGCTCAGGATTTCAAGGCCTGTATTAGAGGAAATCTGTAATTGTGAAATTTGTTATAAATGCCTACTGAGGAGCAAGGCAGCATATATCATATGATTATCTACTAAGTCCTATAAGAGATCCAAAGAGCTATGATCCTGCTGCCTACAGAAAGTAAATTTCTAGCTAAAGAGAAAAGACAAATACATAGAAAAAAATATCCTGAGTGCCTAGTAAGTGATACAGACAGAGAACAGATCACATACATCTTTCTTGCTATCCAAAAGCAATTTTCCACCATCATTTTAATCAGGAAGACTCATTGTTCACTTTTACAACCCTTTCCAAAGCCTCTTATGCAGCTACTTTTGGAAGGAGAAGAGGGCATTAATGAAACCAGGAGACACGATGAAAGCTTTGAATAGGCATTTTCCAATGTGGTTGGGTAAATCTAGATTGAAATCCTTGAATTAATACTTGGGCAATTTGGCTTGTTTTTCAAGTTTCTATCTACTTTTTAAGGGACTAGAACATTTTGTTTCCAATTTTATAAAATCTATCAGAAATCTGTCATATATCAATTACTGGCAACCTCTCACATGTACCTGCCACAGACACAGGATAGTAACTTACATATGTCTGGAGAAAGAAATCACCTTTAGCTATATTATCTGATATATACAAAAATTACTGATCATTTTATTCTATTACATGAACACTCCCCCCAAAATATAAAACATAGAATTTCAAAGTCAAAATAAATAGATCTTAATCATTAAGGAAACTAGAATAGGGAAAAGGGTGTTACAGGCATTGTGGAGCACAAGCAGAATGAGTCAGCACTGTATTATAGTCATTAAAACAAGCAGAATGCTGCTGGGATTTGAAAAATAATTGGGCAAGAAATAATCAGAAGGAACAGCATACAATGAATGATACACTGGAAACACCATTTCCAGATATAGGAAATGAGGACTGAAAGGGGGAGGAGAGTTGTCTAAAACTTAAAGGTAACCTAGCAACATAATCAAACCTAGACCTTGGGTTTCCTAGCTCTTTGACCTTTGTTCAATTCATTATGGCTGTAATTCCTTCAGTACATATACGTGTGTGTGTGTGTGTGTGTGTGTGTGTGTGTGTGTGTGTATCTTTCCTTCCTTATTTGCTTTCTTTCCTCCTTCATTTCTTCCTTCTTTCTTGTTTTGATTTACTTGTTTTTGCTTTTTGACACAGATTCTGAATGTAACCCAGGATGGCCATGAACTTGTGATCCTCATTCCTCTACCTCCTAAAGGCTGTGATTACATACATGTGCATCACTGAATCCAGTTTTGAATCCTACATCATGCAATGTGTGAATAAAAAATAAAAATAGACTTACAGGAGTGGAAAATAATTTTCTTTACTTTAAATTGTTTTGATTAATCTAATTGGCAATGGAAAGGACAGAGCAATGGGAAATTTAACCCATCAGTGGTATTTATGCATTTGTAATACCTACAATAGTAGGTTCAAATGAGGTAGACTGAGAGGAGATAAAAAAGGACTGGCACAAAAATTAGACTGGGGTATTGTGGCTGTGAGACCCAGCTATGATGAAATAATTATTAAGTCTGAGGTAGAAATAAGTTGAAATTAACATTTCTACTAAGCATTCCCTATACTTCCTGATTAATAGCTAGCTTTATACCTTCTTATAAGACATCACTAATTTTGAATTCTGAGGTCAGCAGTGACACCAGTCTCTGTGACAGCAAGACACAAATTTCAACCTTATCTGACTAATCTCTGTCTTAATTATTCTAGGACCTTGGTACAATTACTTCTATGTAAAATGCAGTATCTTCTGATCTCTGTCCCTAGTTGCTCTGTGACAAGTTTTGCCTACAGCCATCTCCTCAATTCTGTCCTGAGTAACTTCTGTTATAACTACATAACGGGGTTGAATGACTTAATTCATTTAAAATTTTATTCTAGGTCTAGGAGTGTAGGTCAGTTGTCATGCACTTGCTTAGTACACACAAGAAGTTTGCTTCTATCCCCAACTCTGCAAAAAGTAAATAAATTAAAAACATAAAAGTTCATTCTAGTGAGTCTGCTGACTTGACTAGTAAATGATCGAGGCCTGTAAGAACCAGGATATTATAAAAAAATCTTCTTTTAGGGAATTAGTAAATAGCTTTAGACTCTAAGAAAGTTTACATAGCCCAAATCTTCTGCTATGCCTACTTTCTGACAGTGTTCTGGAGTGAGATTTAGCTTAGGGACATATTTAGGTTCATAACCCTAGTTTAAGGATAAAGCAAGATGAGTGTTTGTTTCCTAACATGGTGTTGGATGTATCTCTATTATAACTGCTTAGAAGGAATTTGAACTTCAAATTAATTCCGTACATTGTAGCCAGACCAATCTTAAAATAGCACTTTTTATTGTATCCAGGCTTTCATGAAGAACCTGTCACTGTAGCCTACTATGTGTTTGGTATTCAAGTCTGAACTCTAGCCAAATATGTAGGTGTTTTGTTATTTATCCACTTTCTACCTACACATTTTTGTTTTCTACTCTTTTGTTTAGCATATATTATTTATACATATTAATAGAATTCCCTTGATATTTCTATACACCATAGTGTTCACTGATATTGCATATATGTGCCACATTCTTTTAATACATTCACCCAGTGATTAGCATCTAGGCTCATTTAATAACTCAGTGAGTAGTGCACTAATAAAGATGGGCATGTTGGTATTTATTTGATATGCTTATTTTATTTTATTTGCAAATATAACTGAAAGTGAGTCTGTTTGTCTGGCAGCCTCACATTAGTGATCTGATGAACATCCTATATTTTTCTCCATAATTGCTGGACTAATTTACACCCCCAGTAACATTATATGAGAGCATCACTACTTTTCTCCACATATTAAGCAGTATTTATTCATTTTAATTTATTTTTTAATTGAAAAATTAACTTTTAACAGTGTGGCTTGGACTTAAGGGCTTTGTGGCTGTTAAAATTGAACCACTTGAAGCATGCTCTCGGTTCAGTTCTATTTTTCTTTGCTTTTCTCCTTATCTTTTTTTTTTGCGGGAGGGCACAATAGCCATTATAATAGAGGTGGAAAGGAATCTCTTTGTAGTTTTTAAAATTTATATTATTTTATTGTAAAGGTATGTACACAGGTTACAGTTACATAAGTAATGAATACATTTCTTGTTAAACAGTTTTCTCCCGTTTTCCCTCCTTTCCCCCAAGTCCCTCCCCTCCAAATTGTAAAGTTTATTTCCAACATAGTGTCTTGTAAGCATAGCTGTTGCTTTGGTTTACCCTTTGTCCTTTGCTTCACCATTTTGTTATTCCCCTTCCATTCCCTAAATGAGATAAACATATATACAAGACACAGAGTACCAAAATCAAAAACAATGACAACAGGGGATAAATCAAAGAGGGAAATGACCAAAAAATTACGTCTCACATTTACCCTGATTGCTAATGATTTCATCAGTTTTCAGGTATTTGTTGGCCATTTATATTTCCTTCTTTAGACAAATGTCTATTCAGAACATTTTCCTATTTTTAATTTGTATTATTTTTTTGCTGTTAAGATTCGCAGTTTCTTATATATGGTAGATATTAATCTTTTGTCAGATTAATAGTTGCTAAACGTTTTCTCACTTTCTTTAGGTTTTCTCTTCACTGTGTTGTTTCTTTTGCTGGACAGATACTTTTTAGTTTGTCTATATTTACTTTTGTTTCATATGTTTTAGGGTCCTATGCAGAAATGTCTTGACATTTTTCTTTATATTTTATTAAAGTAGTTTTATAGTTTCCTGTTTTACTTTTAGGTCTTGAATTCATTTTTTCAGTTGATGGTGGGGATGGGGAGAATAGGGCTGAAGATTCAATCTGCAGAAGGATAGCCAGTTTCTCCATATACCCTTTATTGAAGAGGTTCACCCTTCTTTTATGTATTTTGGGGTATTTTTGTAGACAACCATTTACATTTAGATGCCTAATTTTATTTCTGGGCATTCCATTCTGTTCCACTGGCTTGTTTTTATACCAGTACTATGATGTTTGCTTATTGTGACCTTAGTGTATCTCTAAATCAGGTAGCCAGATCCCTCTAGCTTTCCTCTTTTCATGCAAGATTTCTTTGACTATCCAGGATTCTTTGTTTCCCTATGAATTTTATGATTGCTTAATTTTTTCTCATTCTGTGAATAATGTCATAGCTATTTTATGGAGATTGTATTGAGTCTATAAATGCTAAGAGGTACATGGACACTACCAATATTAATTCCCTTAATCCACCAATGTGGGAAGAATTTCTATATATGTATCTTCTTCATTTTCTTTCATTACTGTTTTGTAATTTTCATTGTAACTTTCTTGGCTATATTTATTCTTGGGTATTTTAGTTTTTGAAACTTTTCGTAAGTACATTTCAGCTTGGAAAAAGATTAAATAAACTTATTTATCTTGAGTGGCATAATGCATTCCCACTAAGTACTACTAAAAGTTGGACATAACTAAAAATAAATTAGAACAAAACTCTGAGAGATAGTAAAAAGAAGAGTCAGACACTTTACGTATCTCAGTACAGCAACAGAAAACAGCAGGAATGGGTTCATTCTTTCCCTCAGTGAAAGAGAATGCACACTACAACTCCAGGTAGACCTTTGTCTGTCATCAAAGACAATATGAAGCAACCAAAAATCATATCAAGCCAAAATCAAAAAATTGTTTCTATCTAGTTCATCTTATAAGTCGAAGTATGTTCTTTAGTCTGAAAGGAAATAATTTTACACTTATTTTAACTTATATAAAAACAAAAACCAGCTGGGCATTGGTGGCTCATGAGCGTAATCCTAGCTACTCAGGAGGTTGAGATCTGAGGATCGTGGTTCAAAGTTATCAAAAGCAGGAAAGTCCATGAGACTCCTATCTCCAATAAACCACCAGAAAACCATAAGTGGCACTGTGGCTCAAGTGGTAGAGCTCTAGCCCTGAGCTGAAGAGCTGAGGACAGCTCCCAGGCCCAGAGTTCTATCTGTGTCAGTTGCTGTGTAAAAGACACAGATAGAACTAAAACTATAAAAAAATGTTATAGAAACAGCAACTGTAAATGGGCTTCAATTAAATCAGTTTATAAATAAAATGCATCTTGGTGTCAATGAAACCCTTTTGTAAAACTACATAAAGATAACAAACAATAAAGGAAGGAACAATAGCTTAAAATGATTTGCTATTCTATTATCAGACAAAATAGACATTAAAACAAAGACTGTTACTAAAGAGTAACAAGTTATAATGATAAAATTATCAATTATTCAGGAAGATATAACAATTATAAGGTTATATATTGAATAAAAGAACATCATACGCCATGAAACAAAAACTTTAACAAACAAAGGGAAAATAATCAATACAACAATAAGATTTAGAGACTTCAAACCTTCAATTTCAATGGTTGATAGAAAAACTAGACAGAGACATAATAGGAAAGCAGAAAACCGTAATTGAACTTATTAACCCTGACAAACATTGCCAGAACATACTACCTAACAACAAAAGAATAAACATTTTTCTCAAATGCACCAGGATTGTCTATTTACAAAGCTATGAAATCAAATACAGAATATTGAAAAGAGTAGAAATAAGGCCGGACACTGGTGGCTCATGCCTGTAATCACTGCTACTAAGGAGGCTGAAATCTGAGAATCATGATTTGAAGCCAGATTGGGCAAAAAGTTAGTGAGACATCATCTCATTAAATATGCCAGGCATGGTGGCATGTTTCTGTAGACCCAATTCTGTGGTAGGTGTATATAAAAGGTTTATGGTCCTGAGGCTGGCCTTGGACAAAAATATAAACTCTTATCCAAAAAAACAATAGGTGCAAAAAGTGGCTGGGTTATGGCAAATGTGGTAGAGCATATCTGCCTAGCAAGTGCAACGCCCTGACTTTGTTTTTGTTTTTGTTTTTTGTTGGTAGTGGAGCTTGATCTCTGGGCCTGGGTGCTGTCCCTGGGCTCTTCTGCTCAAGGCGAGCGCTCTACTGCTTGAGCCACAGCACCACTACCGGTTTTCTAGTGGTTTATTGGAGATAAGAGTCTCACGGATGTTCCTGCCCAGGCTGGCTTTGAACTGCAATCCTCAGATCTCAGTCTCCTGAATAGCTAGGATTACAGGCGTGAGCCACTGGCACCCGGCAATGCCCTAACTTTGAACCTCAGTATCAATCCATCCCTCAAATTAGAGAAAATATAAACAAAGATCCCAAATGGATGGCTTAACTTTATACTTAAAGCACAAGAAAATATGTGGCATAGTAAATTTAAAGCAAGGATAAGAAAGGAAAGAATAAAAATTAGAGAACAAATAAAAGTGTACAAAATGGAGAATAGAAAAAAAAACAAAAAGCAAAGAAAGCAAAAGCTAATTCTTTGAAAAGAATAAAGTCTGAAAACATTGATTTAAAAAATAAAGAGAAGAAGACAAAGATGTCATGAACATGGTGGAATAATCCTGAATTTCCCTACTCCCACAGATACTATCCAGACATCAGTTTTCTGTAAGAAATTCAGGAAGTAGCTGAAAGACTTTTACACTCTATGTACTAAAAAATACCCACAACAACATCAACTCATACCATGTACCCCATTCAGGGTTCAGCTTCTCTCTGAATAGAAAGCTGGTTTGGAACACATGACTGGATTCTATCTCAGTTCTTAGGGCATGTGCAGAATTCCATCTCTTACAGCTAGCTCCCACCCAAAGACTAGCTCTTAGATCACCTAGCTTTTAGAAATGACAAGGATATAAAATATGTAGAAAACCTTTGAGATTGGCTAAGAAGAACTATGAATGGGGCTCCTTTGGTTAAGTGCAGAATAAGCAGACAAAACTTACTCAACTCCATTTCTCACTTAAAAGGAGTTTGACTGCATTGCTCATGTCCAACTTTCTGAGATATTGCCTATAAGATAGGCTTATAATAAGTCTGCATCCAAAATTGACAGAATGTTCACATGGTATTTCCCACAGCTTTTCTTCCTGGCTCAATTCAGCCATAGAGTCAAGTCCTTCAGCTACTTTGCTCTCTCTGTGCTCTGATGGCATTTGTTGGGCCTATGAGGGCAGCAAGGAGCAATTCAATGGGTTGAAAGCATTTGCTACTTCATAGGAACATAAGTGCAGGCTTTTGCCACAGATCCCCTATGTAGATTAGTATAATGGGGAACACAAAACTGAAACAGGTACAAGGTTAAAAAATCACCTAAAAGTCTATACAAAAAATTACAAAATTCTAATAAATGAAATCAAAGGAAGACAAGTAAATGGAAAGATATGTCATGGTCATAAATTAGAAAAATCAATACACCCAAATTGATCTGTAGATTGAAAGGGATCTTTACCAAAATTCCAGAAGTTTTTAGACATAAACATTTATTTTCATATGTGTAAGTGTGTGTGTGAATGTGTGTGTGTGTGTGTGTGAGAGAGAGAGAGAGAGAGAGAGAGACAGAGAGACAGAGAGAGAAAGAGAGAGAACACTCATGTATGTATCTGCATGTGTGTATGTATTAGTGACTGAACCCAGGTCTTGGTGCATGGTTAGAATGCTTCCTACCACTGGAAGTTTTATTTTAAAATCTACATGAAAAGGTACAAACTAGAAGAACAAAACAAATATTGAAAAAGCAGAAGAAAGTGTAAAGCAATACTCTACCTGATAATAAGGATTACTGTGGATCAACAGTAATCAAGATAGTGTGATACAGCACAGGGATAGATGGACACATCAATGAAACAAAATAAAGAGCTCAGAAATAAACTCACAAAAATATACTCAATTGATTTCTGTCAAATATTATAAAAGTCACTTTGTGGAGGAAAGATAGACTTTTCAACAATTGGTGCTACAGTAATTGAACACACAGAGGTGAAAAATGAACATTCACATAAACTGCTTACCTCCCATAGAAATGAAATCAAAATGGACCACAAACTTAAATGTATAATGTAACTAAAATACTTTTAGAAAATCATAGGAGAAAAGTCTTAGGATCAAGATAAACAAAGTGTTCATGGACTTTACACGATAAGCATAGTCCATAAAAGGATAAATTGATAAGTTGCACCTCATTAAAATTACAATATTTGCTCTACAAAACTTCATGAGTATAAATATAAAATGATAGACTTGGAAAAGATAAGTTCACACTGCATATCCAATAAAAAAACCAGTAGGTAGGATATATAAAAATCTCTCCAAATAAAAATATATATTAAAAAAACTCTCCAAACAGTATTTTCAAAAGCAAAAACTCAAATAAATGGACCAAAGGCATCAAAAATCACTCAACCAAGAGGACATACAGCTGTAAAATGACTTCATAAAAAGATGTCATGGGGATACAGGTTGACCCATTGGATAATGAGATGTACAGGACACTATGTTGAAAACGAACTTTAGAATGTGTGGGAGGGAGGGGAGGCGAGGTGGGGAGGTGCTGGGGAAAGGGGGAGGGAAGGGATGGTAGAGGAAAAACAAAGGAGGAGGTAACAATGCTTGATAGGAAATGTACTCATTACCTTACTCATGTAACTGTAACCCCTCTGTACAGTATTTTTTATAATAAAATATATGTATTAAAAAAAGATGTCAGTGTCAGTAATCATTAAAGAAATGTAAATTAAACCTACAATAAAATAGCATAGAACATCTATTAGGAAAGCTAAAATAAAAAATTGAAAAAAATATCAAAGCACGGTGATGACACAAAGACCCTGGAGCATTCGTACATTGGTGGTGGAATGAAAACAAACAGGATGATAATTTCTTATAAAACCAAACGGGTAATTATATGACCCTGAAATTGTTTTTATAGCTATTTACCCTAGAGAATGTAAAACATATGCACACACAATTATCTGTACATGAATATCTATAGATCTATTCACGATAGCCCAAAATTGGAAAGAGGTAGATTTCTTTAAATGTATAAATAATTCAATTCTGGTATAATGTTACAATGGAGTACAACTTAGCAATGAAAAGAAATAAATTATTGACACACTCAGCAACTTGAATATTTCCCCAAAATATTATAATGAGTGAAAAAGGCTTATTTCTAAAGATGACATTGTACAATTCAATTAACATTCAAAAATCTTTATGATACTTGAATTATAGCCCCCAAATAATGTGATTATTGTTGAGTTGATAAAAGTACAGAAATGTAAAATACAGCCTGGTCTGGTAATACATGTTTGCAATTTTGCCACCCACAAAGATGAATTAGAAGAATTATGAGTTCCAAGGCAGCTTGGGCTACTTAATGAGTTTCTATCTCAAAAGGAAAAGAGGGAGCTGGGAAGGTGACTTAGTGGTAGAGTCCTTGCCTAGCATGCATGAAGCCCTGAGTTCGATTCCTCAGTACCACATACACAGAAAAAGCCAGAAGTAGCACTGTGGCTAGAATGGTAGAGTGCTAACCCTGAGCAACAGAAGCTCAGGGACAGTGTTAGGCCCTGAGTTTAAGCCCAAGGACTGAAAAAAATGGAAAAGAGAAAGACAGAAGGAAGGAAGGAAGGAAGGAAGGAAGGAAGGAAGGAAGGAAGGAAGGAAGGAAGGAAGGAAGGAAGGAAGGAAGGAAGGAAGGAAGGGAGTGAGGGGAGAAAATTGCTATTACTGGTGAATTCTTCTAGTGATGGAACTGCTATGTATATTGACTATAGGGATCAACACATGAACCTGCATGTGTAATGAAACAGTTTTTAATATTTTTGAGAACATAGTAATATTTATTTTCAAAAGTCTTGATTTACAATCGCAGTGGATAATTCTCCCCCCAAATCAAGTAAATAATCTGGAAAATTATTTCATAGTGCATTTTCCCTTGTAAAATAAAGATTATTTATTGTTTCTTTTGCTATATGAAGCATTTCCTTTCTTTCTTTTTCTTTCTTTCTTTCTTCCTTCCTTCCTTTCTTTCTTTCTTTCTTTCTTTCTTTCTTTCTTTCTTTGTGTATGTGTGTGTCTTGGTACTAGAGCTTTAACTCAGGGCCTTCTGCTTTTGCTTGGCTTTTTTCACTGAAGGCTAGGACTCTACCACTTGAGCAACACCTTCACTTCCTAGATGCAATATTTTAAAATTAAACATACACAAACTAGTGCAATTAAAATTATGGAAGATTGAATATTCTGTTAGTTGATAGAAATATGAATGTGTTGGTTTTGAAGCTGTACTAAAATTCTTCAGAATGTACCATTAGAGAAATCAGTAAAGGGTAGATGGGACCTCTTTCTACTATTTCTTATGATTGTATGTATCTATAGGAATAACTCACTCAATTTCAAATTCAAGAACAAATTTCCAACATGGGCTCATCTCCTGAGATCACAGTGTCCACAATTGTATTTTCATCATTAACTATATATGACATGATATTTATCAGATTTTTATTTTCAGTAAAGCTCTTCACTTTTTGTATACCCTGTCATCTGTACATGAATTTCTCACTCCTTCAAGTTGTCCTTCAGTGATCAATTTCAGGACATTAACAGTTGAAATGATAAATATCACTTGGTAATTGGTGTTCAAGATGATGTTCTCTCCAAATATACCCATATATCAATTTAGTTGTCATCAATTTTCCCACATATAACTTTTACTGAGTTATTCTGCTTCATTGGCTAAGGAAGTTTTAGTTTTGTTTAGTTTTGATGCCAGTACTGAAGCTTGAACTCAGAGCTGTACATTATTTCTAAGCTTTTCCTGTTCAAGGCTGGTACTCTACCTTTTTGGCTTTTTTTCTGGTTCATTAGAAATAAGAATCTCAACTACTTTTCTTCCCCAGGCTGGTTTTAAATCATGATCTTCAGATCTTACCCTCTTGGGTAGCTAGGATTAAAGCAATTGGCTAAAGAAATTTTTGGTTTTAATTTCATTATTGTCATTATTCTGCTCCCAAGAACCTCTGTGTCCATCATTCTTAGCCAGGAGCTGGTAGTTCATGCCTGTAATCCTAACTAATCTGAGGATTGTTGTTCAAAGCCAGCCCAGGCAGGAAAGTCTGTAATACTCTTATCTCCAATTAACCACAAAATCTCTGAAATGGAGCCATAGCTCAAGTGTCAAAGCACTAGACTTGAGCACAAAAACTTAGAGATAGTGTACAGATCATGAGTTCAAGTTTTGGACTCTCTCTCTCTCTCTCTCTCTCTCTCTCTCTCACACACACACACACACACACACACAAACACAAAAACACATACAGACATGTGCATGTCCAGCATTCTTGTTATCCAAACTGAACTTTATTCAGTCTCATGTCACTGTGGCCCTGAAATAGATCCTTCTGAGCATCAACATTCAGTTGTTTAAATAAGGAAAAATCTTAATATATTTTATATACTTTAAAGTCATGAAATTCTACATATAAGTTGTCTTCCTCTTACTATGTAGTACCCCATGCAAAATTAGGCTATGTTATATCTTAGAGTATACTTTACTTTCTCTAAATTCTGTGCATTTGGAACTAGTTTCAAGTAGTGCAACAGTAACTATTATCCTGGTTGTTTAGCATGTTTGATGATAATGGAATAGCTGCTTGTGCCTATACACCTGTGCAACATGTTAAAAATTATTTAAAAAGTTGTTAGAGCCAGATAATGAAGGCTCACAACTCCATCTTGAGTTCTTAGTATGTTTCTTGCAAATGATTTCACTTCCCTGTGGCTCAGTGTTCTCACCTATTAAGTGAGGATGATAGTTTCTGTGTCCCGAATTTCTTGTGAGAAATAATGTTTATGTTGGTGCTTGACACCAGTAAACTTCAACAGTTCCCATTTATTGTCATTACTATTAATAATCTAAAGTACCAAGCATAAGAAAAAACATAAAAAATCCGTTACTATAAATTAAGCTCCTATTAAGTGCTAAGTATTATCTGCACTTAGTTTTAAATTTCTTCAAGATATGTTTTAAACATGGGCTTTTTCACTTTTTATTTTATAAAATTAATTGGCCAGAAAGGGTTGTGGATGTAACTTGTGGGGAAAAAATACTTGCTTACCATGCGCAGGCTCTGGGTTCAATCCTTAGAACCACAAAAAGAAAGGAAAACAAAAGAAAGGAGAGGAAAGGTAAGCAAAGAAAAAGAAGAAAATAAAGGAAAGAAAAGGAAAAGAAAAAGAAAGACAAAGAAAAGATCAATCAGTAAGGGATGGAACAAGGATTAGAAGTCAAGTTGGCTCAAATTCAAGTCTGTTCTCTTCCTTCTTTGAACTGTTTATTATGAGACTAACTCAAAAATAGCCAGCTATTTTGTCTCTATGATGCTATATATATGCAAGGTCATTGTAATATATTCTGACAAGTAGTTTTTTTCTAGTTCTTATCCTTGTAATCATGAACTCTCAATGTAATAACTTACATTGAGAATGAGTGGCAGGTGAGAATCTGAAAGATAAAAGAAAGAGATCAAAGTCAAGTTCTCAGTCTCCTTAACTATATGCCTACTTAGAGGCAAAAGCCATTTTTCCAATGATTTGACCCCTTTGACAGACAAAGTGGTAGAGAGGCAGTGAGAAGGAAACATCCAAGACAAACAGCAGCCCAGTTTAGGAACTCAGAAGACAGGAAGAGCAGATGAGACTTCTTAATCCAATGTCTGGATAAATTGTTTTACCTTTAATTTTTTATTATTAGTTTCAAGTGGTTGTACAGAGGGGTTGACATTTAACAAAGAAGTTTATAAACACAATATATCTTGATCAATGTCACCCCTTTCAACATTCTCACCCTTCCCTACTTTCCCCAACTTTTCCTTTACTCTATTTATTTTTGTAGGATATATATTGGACTTTTGTATTCTTATATTATTCTTTCATTTCCCCCCTCTCCTCATGTTCATTCATTCACCCTTTTCTCCTTGACCCTACCCCACCCCTTCTGAGTACCTGTTTCTCAGTGTTTTATATCAAAGGCCTTTTTATTGTTATATTTGAAAACATTTCTAAATCTCACGATTCCTCCGTCTACCACTATCTAGTCTAAGTGTTGCCAGTCCTCTGAGGCCAGTCAATTTAAGGGTTTGTGGTTCTGTAGCCAGAAATGTTTTCTTGCAAGATTTGATACCATCCTTTCTCATTTGTGTGCTCTTAATGAATTATCCCCACATTCTGATATTAACTAGAAGAGCTCCCTTAATCTTACCATATACCCTACCAAAGACCTCTTCCTGATTAATCCAATAAGTGCAAAAAAAATCTGAAGCCCTCCATCAGAAAATGGTGGGAACAGAAAGTACTCCTTTGGGGTTACTTCATTTACTTCCTAGAAACTAAGATGGCATCCATCTCCTCTTTTCCAATTTTTTTTTCAATCAACCTTACTGGTTGTTTCAAGTCAAAAAAAACCCAAACCAAAATATATTACTCCCTCAGTTTTTTTCTAGTTAAGTCTACACACTATTTAATTATCTTATGTGTCACCCTCCCTTAATGCCTGGAACCATGGAGAATGATATGTTGCTTTCTTCCCATCCAGTTCTGAATAAAGGGTTTATATACACAATAATTACTGAAAAATATAACTTAGCACATGATAAAATACCAAACTATAAGTCAGAGATACTAAGTGCTGTGGGGGTTCAGAAGGTTGCCATATATGTATCTGAATAGGACTACAAAGAAGAATTAGGATGAACACAGGCACCATCATGTGCATTGGATAAGACTAGCCTGAAGTCTGAAAGTTGAATAGATGTGGGCTTGAATCAGAGCTCAAAAATCTTAAATCATTTCCCTTCTTTATGTGGTCATTTCCTCATTTATTTAATATACTTGTTTTTCAATGGTCTGAATTTTAGATACTAGAAAGTAATAGGAAATATGTGATGAGATCTTGAGTGAAAGTTTAGATTTGACATCACAAATCTATGGTGATTAGTTTAAAGAAAAATTACCATATGTTTAGTTTTAACTAAGGAAATCATATATTACCTAATTTAATCATTTTAATAGCCTCATATAGACTATTGTGAGAAGTAGTGCCCCATTTTGACAAGGTTACAGAAATTCAAAAATAGAAAAAAAATTAAGGTCTGTAGGATACCAAAGTCTTTGTTTTTTTCCCAGAAATACAACAAATTGTTCAAGGGAGTAAGCATGGAGAAAGAGAAATGTATGCTATGGAATCACGTATGAAGGACAGATAAGTGACAGAAGGGGAAAAATGAGCCAAAATACAGATAAAGGTTGTCAAGGAAGTAGATACACTAAGGGCAAGATTGAATATCTAGATTGTAAGATTCCTTTTGGAACCACTATAGTCCAGTATTGTAGGTGGTTACATTGTACAGACTGGTGCAGTGCAAAGTAAGAGGAGGGGTAGCCAATGGGAGTCAAATAAGACAGAAATTAGTATCTATTGACAAATGCTAAGCAGAAGTAAAGGAGGATAGAGATGGGAGAAATTATTGTGGGTTTTTTTTTCATTTCCAGAAGGTAAGCGAAAGAGAGCAAGGAAGATACATAATTGGGGTACAAAGTAAGGGAGTAGGGTGGCATGAAGAATAGGTACACCTGAGATTAGAGTGGATTTCAGATGAGCCAAGCAGCCTATATTGTGAGGACCTAGTTTATTTCTCCATCCATTTATACATTATTTTTAAAGGTGTAAAAAGGGAGGGGGTTGTATGCCTTCTATATAAAATCTGTTTTAGTTCTTGAATGGCAAGATTAGTTTAATCTGAAATGTGAGCTTTGGAACCAGGCAGACACCTGATGGAAACTTGACTTGTTTCTTCCCCAGGTGGATGATAACCTTGAGCAGATTCTTCCTCCCTTGAGTTTCTTCATGTGTAAATTAAAGTTGATAAAGTTACATTTCACAGAGCTCTTGAGACAGTAAATTTAGTGATTGTCTTATGATCATCCTCCCTCAGCCTCCTAAGTATTGAGACTACTAAACCATGAGCTTTCAGGTCCACTCAGTCAGGACAAATAATTTCTTTTGTGATGGAATTGGTCAATCAAGGTTTGAGCAAAGATTTACAAAGTAACTTAGATGGAAAATGATGGTTAAAATTGAGGCTACAAGGATTGAAAATAAGTTATAGAGTCAAGGATGGAAGAGAACTACAGAAAGAAAGGTAGAGAAGTGGTAAACATCTATAAAGAAACCCCTTTCTCAAAGAATTAATCTTTTTTTTCTGGCTCTGGCTAGGATCGTTTAGTCAGAAACAGTCCTAACAGAAATCATTAGTGTACAAGATTAACTTCATGAGAGGTAAGTGATTTGTGGCCCCCAAAATGTAACCCTATACATTTTATGAGAATAGACACTATTTAATTTTGTAGCTTTAGGACTTGGAATAATAAAAGGCATCTACAAATGTTGTCTAAAAGATTGTTCACTGGTATTCCCCTTGCCCCTCTCCAAATAAGATAAATGTACATACAGGACTCAAGGTACCAAAATCAAATACAGTGACCACAGGAATATACCATTGGAGGATGAACATACAAAAGAAACAAAAAGAAATCATATAGTACTTTAACAACAACAACAAAGAAAAACCTCTTATGTCCATATCTTGGGGTTCATTTTGCTTAGCATCATCTCTCAAACAAGGACAGGATGACCATTGCAACAATGATACTCACAAAACACTATGTTGGGGGCAGTGGGAGAGATGGGGGGGATAGTAAGAGAAAAACAAAGGAGGAAGTAACAGTGCTTGACAAGAAATGTATTCATTACCTTACTCATGTAACTGTAATTGCACACCATCTTTACAATAAAATAAAATTTGAAAAAAAAGATTGTTCATTGTTTGGGCACTGGTGGCTCATGCCTGTAATCCTAGCTGCTTAGGAGATTGAGATCTAAGGCTTGTGGTTTGGAGCCAGCCTGGGTAGATATGTAAGCCCATGAGTCTCTTATCTCCAATTAACCACCCCAAGGCTGCAAGAGGAGCTGTGGCTTATGTGGTAGAGCATCAGCCTTCAGTGAAAAAGTTAAAACCCAAACTCTGGGTTCACAATCTGATCTAGTGCACTCTCTCAATCTCTCTCTCCTTCTCTCCCCCCACTCTCTCTCTCTCACAAACACACAAACAAGATTGAGTTCCTGTTAATCAATTATAAAATTATAAAAATAACTTTACTAAAAGGTGTATCAGCATGACAGATATAGATTTTTTTAATTTTCCTTATTTTAACTATTTTTTATTGTGAAAAAACTGTACAGAAGGGTTACAATTACATGGGCAAGATAGTGAGTACATTTCTTATCAAGCATTGTAGCCTCCTCCTTTGTTTACCCTTCCCATCCCTTCCCAGCCTCACCCCCCCACCCAATCCTCCCCCTCCACCAAAGTTGTAAAGTTCCTTTTTGACATGACAACTTGTACTTCTCATTGTTGCAACGGGTCCACCTGTATCCTTATTTAAACTACTTGTTTTTCCCCTTCCCCTCCATAAATTGTACTGACATCAAATATAGTGAAAGCAGGGGTTATACTGTGGAGGAGGGACATACAAAGCAACAAAGAAATAATCTTATAAATGCGTTAGAAACAAATGCATGAATGAAAAAAAACATTTAAATACATATTTTAGGGTTCATTTTCCTAGCATCACCTTATCTGACCTTTTCTGTTTGACTCATACATATACTAGATATTGCAAATAAGGGAAACCATGGGACCTATGTTTCTTTGGGCCTGGCTTACTTCACTTTCCAAGTCTTTCCATTTCCTAACGAATGGGGCAATGTCATTCTTTCTGATGGAGGCATAGAATCCCATTGTGTATATATACCACATTTTCTTGATCCATTCATCTACTGAGGGGCATCTGGGTTGGTTCCATATCTTAGCTACGGTAAATAATGCTGCAATAAACATAGTTGTGCTGGTAGCTTTAGTGTGGTCTTGTTTGAAAACATTTGGGTAAATGCCCAAAAGTGGGTTTGCTGGGTCATAGGGGAGCTCTATGTGGAGTCTTTTGAGGAACCTCCATACTACTTTCCAAAGTGGTTGAACAAGTTTAAACTCCCACCAACAATTAAGTAAGGTTCCCTTCTGTCCACATCCCCTCCAGCATCTGTTGTTAGTAGAGTTCTTGATTTTTGCCCTTCTAACTGGGGTGAGGTGGTATCTCAATGTTGTTTTGATTTGCATTTCTTTTATGGCTAGGGAGGTTGAGCATTTCTTCATGTGTCTATTGGTCATCCTTCTTTTTAGAGAAGTTTCTCTTTAAGTCTTTAGCTCACTTATTTATTGGGCAGTTGTTTCTTTGAGGATTTGTTGTTAGGGGATTTAATTTTTTGAGTTCCAAGTATATTTTAGATATGAGACCCTTGTCCCTTGTATGTCTATTGATCTTGCTAGCTATGTCCTTTGCCATGCAGAAGCTCTGCAACTTCATGCAATCCCATTTGTCCAACCTTGCTTTGATTTGTTGTGTTTCCGGGTCTCTATTAAGAAAATTTTGTCCTGCGCCAAGGAGACCTAGGGTTTCTCCTATTCCATCCTGTAATGTTTTCAGAGTGTCTGCTTTGACTCCGACGTCTTTGAGCCATTTGGAGTTTATTCTGGTGCAGGGTGATATATAAGGATCTAGCTTTAGTTTTCTACAAGTATTGATGGTATGAACATAGTCCTTTAAGACAGTACCAGACATACAAAGAAGTGGTGTGACTTAGTGGTAGCAATGACACACCAAATGTTCTTTGCCTGTCATCTTGAAGAATTGACACAATCCTCCCTATATCCTAAGTACTGTTATTCATATTTCTCAAATAAGAAAACAGGCCCTAAATGATACAGTTACTTGCCCAAGGCACTAGATAACTGATTTAGGATTTTAAAAATAAAACCAAGAATTTGCTCCTTTTTTGCTGAGGCTCACTACAAAACTTCTATAGTCTCCTCTGGATAGATGTCTTAGTTATTTAGGTGTTGAGGGAATTTTAAGAGGTGCTAAACATTCACTACAATTTATGGTGGAGATAGATGAGTTAATCAAGCCTTTGAAAAAAAATATCAGTAAAAGGTCATTCAGTGGCTGGGAGAAACTTTAAAGCATTGATTTCTAAGCCCAAAGGGGATTATCAGTAATAAAATAAAATATTAGAAACACTTGTAACCTGGTAATTGAAAGAAGAAGTGTGAAGGAGATAAACACAGCATGACCCCTTCCAGAAAGTATTTGAAACAGGAACTGGGCCATTACAGTTCTATAACATGGAGCTAGGCAATGTGGGCACCATTCAGAGGAAAAATTTTTGTTTCCTTCTCTATTACCTGTACTACATCTCCATTCACTCCCTGCCCTTCTTTCTAACCTGGAATTCAAGAGCCTGTGGAGTCAGAACCTCTCTATAACTTCTTCAGAGAGAAAGCTTCCATACCTCCTAGAGGGTCACTCCTAACTTCCCATCCCTAATCATTAGCTTCTTCTACTTTTGGCTTACTATGACAATTTAAAAGCTCACAGGTGGTATGGAAGAATAAAAATAGCACCCTTGCTGGGCCCTGGTGACTCATGGTAGCTACTCAGGAGGTTGAGATCTGAGGATGAAAGTTTGAAACACACTCAGACAGGAAAGTCCATGGGACTCATAACTCCAATTACCACCAAAGTGGAATGGTGGCTCAAGTGGAAGAATGTCAACCTTGAGTAAAAAAAGCTAAAGGAGAATGCCCAGATTCTGAGTTCAGGCCCCAGTACTAGCAACAAAAAATACCATCCTATTTAAATTTAAGTGAGTCATAACTTTATAATCATTATATTACCTGAGTAAATATTTCTGCCTCTGTGAGCCAATTTTCTACTCATATAAATGAGGAGTATATTTATAATTTAAAATGTTGTAGGTATTCAATATTGTTCCATTTCAAAAACCTTATTTTTGAACTGTGTCCTCCTGAGGTTGTACTCATTGTTGTAGTCCCTCATTGTTGTACTCATTGTTGTAGGCTTAACACTCCCAGGCTTCTTTCGCATTCTCTCTTCTTATCTCTGTCCTCCGTGGACTGTTCTTAGGAATAAAGACTTACTATGGTTGAAGAAGTAAATCCTGAATGGCTGTCTCCTGGAAATTGCACTATGATGAAGGCTCTAACTTCATTACAGAACCACAGAATGTCACAGCTTTGAGCAAACCTGATGAGCAAATTGGAAGTCACAGGGAGGAGATTTCCCCAGAGTTACACAGCTTGTTAGTGCCAGAGCTAGATCCAGAACCTAGCGTTTCAGCATCTCAGCCTAGAGTTTTGTCTACCATAGAAGATTCATCACAATAAAGGATGCCAAACAGCAGACTTTGGAACTAGACTTCCAATGTACTTCTCTCTCTGTTTCTGATTAATAACAGACTTAAGACTGCTTTAGAATTGTTCAGTGCATTGGGACATCAAACAAATACAAAATATTTAAACCAGTTTGTTTAAATTATTATTCCCCTTAATATTAACTTCATTCTAGGCAGGCACTGGTGTATCATACTTGTAAATCCCAGATGTGCTGAGATCTGAGGATGGATGTTCAAAGCCAACCCATACAGGAAAGTTCATGAGACTCTATCTCCAATTAACCATAATGCTGGGCAAGAAATGTACTCATTGTCTTACTCATGTAACTGTAACCCCTCTGTAAAGTATCTTTACAATAAAATAAAATTTAAAAAATCAAGAAGAGGGGCTGGGAACGTTGTTCAGAGGTAGAGCGCTTGCCTTGCATACCTGAGGCCCTGGGTTCAATTCCTCAGCACCACATAAGCAAAAAGAAAAAAGCCAGAAGTGGCACTGTTGCTCAAGTGGTAGAGTGCTAGCCTTGCATACCTGAGGCCCTGGGTTCAATTCCTCAGCACCACATAAGCAAAAAGAAAAAAGCCAGAAGTGGCACTGTTGCTC
>NW_012267403.1:2954191-2978916 GCF_000151885.1 Dipodomys ordii
ATATATATATATATATATGTATACATATATACCTAAAAGTGGAGCTGTGGCTCAAGTGCTAGAGCAATAGCCTTAAGTGAAAATGTTAAGGTATAGTGACCAAACCATGAGTTCAGGCCCCAATACTATCAACACATACACAGAAAAAAATAATAAGCTCTTTTACTTTAGGCCTCCCTGAGTCATGACTTTATGAACATATTAGGTTATTCTTGCAATATTCACAACCCGGGCAATTAGATCAAGATATACTGCTACAAGCCTTTCTACAAATTGGACAGTGTTGCTTGAAAAAGACTTACTGGATATGTGTAATTTTTTTTCCATTTTATTTTTCTCACCTGCCACTCTGTCTTATACTCTTTAGAGAAAAAACATTATCTCAATCTCCTCCACTTCTAAAGACAATCTCTTTGATTATCTTTAAGATTCTAAATTTTCCTTCAGTTCCCAGAATTCAGGCACAGCAGGGGAGAGAACTGTCCACATAATGGCTCTTCATGCACTTGAAGGCAGTTATTAAGTTTTCTGTCCTTAACAGGCTAATGCAAGCTATGGTGCAGTTACATTTTATTTCATAACCGGGCTCTTTATTTGCCTTTCTTATTGGAGAATTGTGACTCACTACTCTCTGAGCTGCTGAGCACAAACGATTTACACATGTTGATTTGTCTTCAACTGGCTGTCTTTTGAAGTTAAGATTCTCTCTTACCTAGTTTCAGATTTAACAAAACTTTTCCAAAAACATCTATGCTTATATTATGCCACTTGCTCTAGTTTTGTGACTCCAGGCTATAAAATAGGAGACAAGTGGTATATACTAGCAGACAGCTTTAAGTCTGGTCCTCTCTATGCCTTAGAAATGGCCACAAGGCTGGTTCCTTATTCTGTGAAGGAGTAGGAAAATACATTTGCGGCTACCCTGTGTATCTGCCTAATATTAAAGACACCCTGGAGGTAATGCTTTCTCTGGAGAAAAATTCCTATTGATTTAAAAAGCAAATACCTCAAAGATAAAAATATACTAGCATTTATATTTTCAAAATTATGACTGATCACATGCTTAAATTTTTATTCGAGAATATTTTTTCTTAATGCAGGTCCAAGGGCTTGAACCCAGGCCCAGGCGTGATCCTTTAGCATTTTTGCTCAAGGCTGGTACTTACCACTTGACCTACTCTTTCAAGTCCACCTTTTTGCTTTGTAACAGGAGATAAGAGTTTCATGGAGTTTACTACCCAAGATAGCTTTGAACCTTGATCCTAAGATCTCAGCCTCCTGAGTAGGTAATATTATAGAGATGAGACATTAGAATCTGGCTCAAAAATATTTTGTGGCCTTGTAATTATTCCAGCAGATCATTTAACTGCAGACAATTTTATTCATTTAAATAAGCTTATGTTTTGCAGTACTTTTAAAATTTAAATCTTTCCAGAGAGGAAATGGTGGGGGGTTTTGCTCTTGACTCATTTTTAAATGAATTATTTTGTTTGTGTTGTTATGGCATGGGTTACACAGGCAGGATAGCCTTACTGACACTGATGTTTGAATAAAGGTTGATTATTTTTAGGCTGGCTTGGATAGTAAATGGCAACATTGTTAACTGGTGAGAAACCCTTTCCTTTGTCTCACCTCTGGAAAACAGAACTGTTTTCTTGCCTTGTGTGCCCCTCCCTACTCTTGAAAGCTTCATCAGATGCAACTGGCAGTAGGAAATGCAGAGGAAAGATTACTCTGTAATCCTTTCTCACATCCATCAACTGGTCTTTCTGAACATTGACCATGTGTTTATTTTTGCATGAGTCCAAAAGAACATTGACCATGTGTTTATTTTTGCATGAGTCTAAAAGATTGAAATGATCCAATTAAAGATAGCTGTTAGCACATATAGTACCTTTGTGGAGATTAGAAAATGAGATATCTTCCAGGCCGACACAGACCTCAGAGAAGCTCCAACCATATAATTTAAATTTGCCTTGCAAGAGGTGGGGGGGGTTGAGGTCAAGGGGTGGGGAAGATTAATCAAGAGAGGAAGAGAAGAACTGGGTTGGAGAATGCAATCATAATATTCAATATACATATGTGAAAATGGAACTAGGTAACTTAGGGGATGGGTAGACTTGGGAGAGATGGGGAGAAGATGAAAAGGTAGCATTGATCAAGATGCATTATACTCATAAACTGACATGTTGAATTGAAACACTTTTATACAGCTGCTTAAAATAATTAAAAATATAAATTTCAAAAATAAAAATATAAAAATAAAATGTGCCTTGCTAACCAGGCACTGGTGGCTCATGCCTGTAATCTTACCTACTCAGGAGGCTGAGAATTGAGGATTATGGTTCAAAGCCAGCTTGGAGGGGGGGGAAAGTTTAGAAGACTCTCATAAACCAGGGAAAGTTGAAAGTGGTAGTATTCTAAAATGGTACAGTGCTAGCCTGTAGAGGAAAAGGTCAAGCGAGAGCATGAGACCCTGAGTTCAAGCCCCAGGACTGGTATAAAAATATTGTGCCTTGATGAACAGATATTGTCTTTGTTAGTTGCAGATATTAAGTGTTTTTTAGGTGCACACCTATCACCATTTTGATTTCATCTCTTCCCCTCTCCTTTGGCAGAATAGTTTACTGAAGTTTCCAGTTTACATAGGAAACTGGATATTGTAGAACTGGAATCTGCCTAGAGTGGAACTGGAATATTGTCACTCTGTATGGGCAATCTTGCATAAGTCATTACTATTTTGTGAGGACTAAATTATAAGCTACAAAGGAAGTGGCAACAAGGATTGATAGGAAATGTACTCATTACCTTGCTCATGTAACTGTAACCCCTCTGTACAGTATTTTCACAATAAAAAACAAAAATTTTTAAAAAGAATTTATTCAGTTTTTAACAAATATTGAGAAGTCTTTTATAAGATAGGCAGATTCATCTAAATGAGTTACATTAGTGAACAAAATGAATGAATTTCAATAAATCAATAGCAGTGAACAAAATACTTGCCTCTGTAGTATTTGACTTCTAACACTTAATTCTGAGAATAAAAAGGCCAATGGCTCACACTTGTAATGCTAGCTACTCAGGAGTCTGAGATCTGATGATTGAAGTTTGAAGCAAACCTGTATAGGAAAGTCTGTGAGATTCTTACCTCCAGTTAACTATCAGAAAACCAGAAGTGGAAGTGTGGTGAGGCAAAATGGTAGAGCACCAGATTTGAAAAGCTAAGGGATAGAACCTAAGCTTTGAGTTCAAGCACCTGTACTGGCACAGAGAGAGAAAAAGAGAGAGAGAGACAGACAGACAGACAGACAGACAGAGACAGACAGACAGACAGAGACAGAGAGGGGGGGGTGACAGACAGACAGACACAGACACAGATAGAGAGACAGAGACAGAGAGAGATCTTGGGGAGTTGGTGAGCTTCTGATACTGCTTTATGAACATGAGGATAAGAAAACCAGCTGAGTTTTATAGAGTTGCACTTAACCAAGTTCATTAAAAGATTAGATCCAAGACTGAACCTCAATATAGTTTCAGTGTAAGCTCAAATCTATACCATCTATCCACTCTGTTATTCAGAAAGCTACACAGAGGCTCTAGTATAAAAGACAGTAAGGATATGGATTTGTTATACTTATTTACAGGCCAACAAGGTATCATTTGAGTATGATTTAGAAGTAATCTAATGCTACCTGAGACCATTGGTTTATCTGAATTCTGAGACTTTTTTTCACTTTGGTAGATCTAATGACACCTGTAGTTTGTGACTGTAATCTATTTGTGAGACCTCTACAGTTAACATCAAAACTATGATAAAATATGCTTTTTGTGTCTGCTTCCTGCTCTGGATTTCATACCTCCAAACTAAAGAGATAGTACCAGCTTAAAGTAGATCAGCAATTGTCCAGTTCAACAAGCAGAACATGAACAAATATTGCAACTCTAAACTTGTATTTTTAGGCAAAAATACTTTGATAGCAATGTCCCCCACCTTTAGAAAAAGTGGTAAATAAAAATGTCTTCTATGCTAGGTGCTGGTGGCTCATGTATGTAATCCTAGTTACACAGGAGGCTGATATCTGAGGATTGCAATTCAAAGCCAGACAGGCAGGAAAGTTCTGTGAAACTTTTATCTACAATTAACTCCCAGAAAACCAGAAATGGTGCTGTGGCTCAAAGTGGTAGAGCACTAGCCTTAAGCAAAAGAACTCAGAGACAGTGCCCAGGCTCTGAATTCAAGCCTCATTACTGACAAAATACACACACATACACATACACATACATACATATATATATACATACATACATACATACATACACATAAAATAAATTTAAAAAGAATGTCTTCTAGGTCTGAATGACATCTTTTCATGTAGCCAATCATTTCTTCATTTCTTCTTGCTTTACAAATTTCCTTTGCTGGTTTGCTGTGATTTTGAAAAAATACTTTTCATGTATCTTCTGGTCATAGGAACTTGAAACATCATTTTTTATCTTCCAGGCCTTCTAGGCTGACGTGGTATTATTTGCTTAAATTTTCTACTTGGTCAAAATCAAGCATAGAATTTCTGCTTACACATCCTGTACCTAAGTGTTCGATCCCACACAGAATTTGTCCTATAGACTGTACATGCTCTGACTAGGTATTCTGCTCTGTATGTTACTATTTTCTCATCTAAAAGTACAAAACAAGTGTGGCCAAAGACCTTGGAAATGACTCAAGTTCAAAAAAAGGAACTGAGGCAGAAAAAAGAAAAACTTGCTCACCAGCATATTAGGACTTACAGTAGATATACTTAATCTTCATTTCCTCACCAACCCCTCTAACAGTATAGTGATGCACATAGATCCTCAAAGAGCCTATGACTAATATTTTAGATGGGTAAAATAAATATAACTTTATATTGAAAGAGCTCTCAAAATATTTTAAAGGCTAAATATGTGATCTATTTTATTAATGCATCAATAACAAGATGTAGCATAAAGTCATATAACAGCTCTCTACTTTTGACACTGATGGATTTAAATGTCACTAATAGCTTCAATAATTGACATGTGATGCTATCTGTGGCTTCTGTTCGTGACAAAGTCTCACAGAGTATTAATACTTCTGTGGGTTGGTGGTTGTAGTCATCATTTAAAAGAATTCTAAATTTTATTAGGATCAGTAAAAGTTAAGATTTAATATTTCTCACCTACATTCATAAATCCCCTGATTTCTATATTTGAACCCAATTGACCACAAATCAAAAACTCCTGGTTTAGAGGCAATTGGCTCATTTGCCAATTTGTAAATAGAAATAACATCTTTCTTGCTGAGCTGTTAGGGCTGGTTCATGGTATAGTATACAGAAAAGCACTCAGAGCAAAGTCTGCTTTCCATTAGGATTCTTATGAGAATTGTTGTGAACGAGCATGAAAAATGTCTTAACTCAGTGCTTTTCTAGTATATTATCTGACCTCCACAATTGTCTTACTTATGCCTCTCATTTCCTTTCCTCTCATCCACTCATTTCATTAATTTCCATGTTTTTCACTCTCATAGTTCTCCCTTTATGTTTGCTTTTCCCTTATCCATCTTTTTTCCCATCCTCCAATTCTCATTAGACTCTCCATCTCTATGTTCCTTCTCAGAAGAAATATTCTGTGGTTTGAGTTTCACAAAGGCATTTACATTTCAAATTACCCTCTTCCTCCTGTTCGTCCACTGATGCCATCTCCTCTACCACCTCCTCCTCTCCCTCCATTGCCACCACCTCCTTTTCATTTTTTCTTTTTTTTTGTGGTACTGAGGATTGAACCCAAAACCTCACATCTACTTAGCAAGCACTCTACCACTGAGCTCCATCCAGAGTCCCAGATTTCTTATGTGTTTATTTTCCTTTTTCTCCTTCCACAAAAGGGATCTAAGAATATATAACAGCAGACAAAAGTAACCCCACTCACTGGCTGGTTTTCTATTAATGTACTGCTGCTTATCCCATATACAGAATGCTCTGCCTCCCACCTAGAGAATATGCATACTTAATCCCAGCCTTAAATACAACTAGACTGCATAAAAGCTTAGATAAGCAGCACTGCTCATTTCAAGGCAACAGTGATGTTTAGAGTAGGCCTTATGTGCCTCCAAGCCTTACAATGTCTCCTAAGCTGGGAAGCTTTGCAAATAGCTTAGTACTATATGCTTAATCTTAGCCAAACATAGTAATTTAAAGTGATTGAAGGATGTGGTTTATGTAAATATGTCTTTGTCTTAGACATCTAGGCCTTGGTTTAACCAGGATGGAGGCTACAGGTAAGTACCCTCCTCTTGGGTCATTCTCTGTTCAATGGCAGATGGGCTGCAGTAACACTGCAAACTCATTGGCAAAGCATTCCAACGTCTACTTAATCTGACTACGTGTATACTATATTGACTGAAAAATTACAAACCTACATATATATAAAGAAGAAAAAAATGCATGTTGGCCAAAGGTGTATATAAGAACATTAAAAAAGCAATATTAATAATAGATTTGAACTAGAAACTGTCCATCAACAACAGGATGGATCAATTGTGGCAATTTGCTTAACACTATACAGCAATAAGGATCGATTATTGCTACCTACCACAACATGGACAGATGAATCTCATGAGGATACTATTCATTAAAATAAGAAATATATAAAGGCATAGGTTTTAAGATTTCATTCATATAAAGTTCAAATACAGGCAAAACTGTCCGATAGTGTTTGAAGTTAGGCTAGTTGTTTCTGTTAGTGACAGTTGTTTCTGGAAGGAGACAGGGAAGAGCCTCTAGGTTGCTGGCTCTGTATCTTGTTTTTTTTTTTTCTATTTTTTTATTGTGAAAATACTGTACAGAGGGGTTACAATTACATGGGCAAGATAATGAGTACATTTCTTATCAACCATTGTGGCCTCCTCCTTTGTTTCCCCTTCCCATCCCTTCCCATCCTCTCCCTCCCCTCCGCAGTCCTCCCCGCCCCCCCTCCCCCCACCAAAGTTGTAAAGTTCATTTTGGACATGACAACTTATACATCTCATTGTTGCAATGGGTCCACCTGTATCCCTATTTAAAAGATTTGTTTTCCCCCTTCCCCTCCACAAATTATACCGACATCAAATACAGTGAAAGCAGGGGTTATACTGTGGGGGAGGGACATACAAAGCAACAAAGAAATAATCTTATAAATGTGTTAGAAACAATCGCATGAAAGAAAAAAAACATTTGAATACATATCTTAGGGTTCATTTCTCTAACATAGGTCTGTATCTTGGTTTAAGTGATGATTAAAATCCAAAAAAGGGATAAGCATAAGAAGTGAGGGAGCTGAGAACTTCTAAAGTGAAAGGGAAGAAATCTATTCTCATCTGTAGAAGGGAAAGTGCTTCAATTAGATTTCAAAAATGTATTGTCATATACTTATTTGTGAACATCTCCTTATGTATAACACTTCATCAAAATACTTACTTAAAATAGGACTCTAAGAACCTTATGTCTGAAAGCATGAGGAAAGCTGAAAGGTCAACAAACTGCCGCCATAGGTCAAATATTGTATATATTTGCAAATAGTCTTACTAAAAGATAGTCATGAATGTTTCATGTTGTTTATGGCTCTTTTTCTACTATGATCACAATGTTGAGTAATTTTTTAAAATCTCTGTACCAGAACTTGAACTCAGAGCCTCACACTCTGTTTTGGTTCACACATGACTGGAGCTCTCAACTGTGCCATGCCTCCAGTCTGGTATTTGGCTGAGTAACTGGAAATAAGAGTCTCTATGATTTGTCTGCACAGACTGGCGTTGAATCAGTCAGGATTGTCACATCTCAGCTTCTCGAGTAGCTAGGATAATAGGCATGAGTCAATGGTACCTGACAATGTTGAATAGTTTTGATAGAGACAATATGACTCACAAGAAGTATTTTCTGTTTGGCTGGCTTTTTACCTAAAACATTTGCCACCCACCTGCTCCAGATGATTTTTATCTTGATTCCATTTTCTTCTGACACTTCAAATCTCATCTCCTTGCTTCAACCCTTTGCCCTTTCCATGCTATTCTCAATAAAGTAACAGGGGTTTTTTTGGAGGGGTGGGGAACATGACATGCAATGTTTTGTGTCTTTGTAGAATATAATAAATCTCAGAAGCTTAATTTTCTGTAGCAAAAACTAGAAAAATGTGTATACAGCTACAAAATCCTTCTTATAGTAATGTAATGGAAATGGAAGTTATGGAAGCAACAAAGATTGGATAAAATAGAACTGCAGAGAAGCAAGAGCATTTCAGAGGCAAGTTGATGAGGAAAAGGGACATATCTTCCTTGGGAACATTTGTGGGTTATACATGTGAATTGGGGATTAGATTTGGCTCACACAGAGGGACAATGGAGAAACTAGCACTTGACATGAAAGAGGAGAAACCTGTAATTCTACAATTGCAAGGTCAGTCTTCCCCAATAACATATTTTTGGATGAAACTAGGCTTTTGGACTAGTCCTCACATACCATGTGATAAACTGCAGAGAAGGGAGATTTATACATGCCAACTATTGGAAGACAGCAGTTCAGTACATCTTTGTCCACTTTCCTGGCTTTTATACCTTTATTAGTGGAACAGAACAGGAACAAGGTGGTCTCCTGTTTGCTTTAAGGTGATAAGAAGAAGGTAGTGTTTGTTTGAGGAGAAGTTTACCTTGCACACCAGATGGTTATCACTAAATCTCTTTTTTTCCAAAGACATTACAGGAGAGATACAAAGTTGGGAAACTTTTAGTTAATTTACAAGACCCAGCAAAAACATCATTTAAGTTTTCTCCTATGCATAGGAAGTGAGGGAGTTGAGAACTTTTGAAGTTCTCTTTTGCAGAAGGAACCATGCTTCAAACTTAAAGCTGGTTTCATTTTCAGAAAATAAAAAGATCCACACAAATATGGTCAATTAATATTGGCAAATGTGCCAAGGTAATTCAAAGGAAAAAAGAATCAGTAGCTACTGTGATAGGTCAGGCTCTGCTGGATCTTGTTAAAGATTTTGAATAGAGCCCTTGATGACCACAACCACTTTCTGTGCTTCTGCATGGTAGACTTTGGCGTCCTTGGGGAAAAGCAAGAAGGATCAGAGAAATTCAGTCTAAAAGCATCAGAGAATCCAAGGGTAACAGTCAATAGCTGATGAATATATATTTATCAAGACGTCCAAGGTAGAGAGAATTGGCCTTTTAATAATTGTGTTAGTGGTTTACTGTGGGCAGTTTACTCATGCATTGTACGTTGTATCCTGTCTTCTCTGTTAGCTCTTCCAAACACTGGAGGAGAAAATGAAGATAAACCAAGTTTGCTTCCCAAGATATGACTGAGGAAAACAGATAAAGGGCTTGTAAACAGGAATGCATCTGACTAATAAATATCCTGGTGAAGTATGGGATTGTCACCGGGTGAAAGTGAGGTTTAGTGAAGCTTCCCTTTAAATGTATGAATTCTTCACTTAGGTCCTTGACTTTGATCGCAGAATAAGAATTTTTGGACAAGTCACAATCTTAAGAAAACTTGCAAAGCTTTACTGAGTAAGTAAACAAGCAGGCAAGCAGACAAACAGACAAAAACAGACAAACACACATAGAAGGGAAGGGGCACACTCTAACAGAGTATGGGTGCTCTTACAGGGAGAGACAGACAGGCAGGCAGACACACACAGACACACACACACACACACACACACAGCTCCTTGGGCTGTTGTGGTATTTATATAGTAAAGGCAGAGGGTTTGGCTTCAAAATTATGCAAAGATAAGTGCTTTGCCTTTGTTCTAATCACACCTGCTGATACTTTCTGAGTTTCCAGGTAGGAATGAATCCTGCCATAAAGCAGATCCTATCCTTGAGATAAGGAGGAGCCCTGCTATCTGCATTTTGGGGCAAGTGGCTTAAGTTTGGCATTTTTCTCAGGAAGGCATACATCCTTTTAGATAAGTGATAATTCTTGGGGTGAGTAATACATCCCTCAGGAAGTAATGCATCCTTTTGTCTCTCTTTAAAGCAAAGACGGCACTTCTATGATTATAAATACCCTATTTCTGAGATGCCTTCACCAGGCCTCAGTTTCCTTAAGTTATCCTGCTTCATTTCCCCTAAAATGACTTTTGTTCCCTTAATCTTAAGGGAAGCGGATGGACAAGCTTTAAGCTTGAGTCTTTGAATCCCTGGCAGCCATTTACCATGCCTCATTTTCCCTAGACTATCCTGTCTCAACTTCTCTCTCACACTCATATCTATATCCATTTAAGGGAAACTAATTGATCACTTAACTTTCTTGAAAGGGTACAAAAAGCAGAGAATGTGAAAATATGTGTAGACAATCCACCAGAAGGGAAGGAATTAGAAGCAGAAAACCTTCCTTATTGCCTGCCTGTCTTCCCTCCCTCCCTCCGTCCCTCTGTCCCTCCGTTCCTCCGTCCCTCCCTCCTCCCTCCATCCCTCCCCCCCTCCCTCCCTCCCTCCCTTCCTTCCTTCCTTCCTTCCTTTCTTCCTTCCTTCCTTTCTTCCTTCCTTTCCCTTCCTCTTTCTTTCTCCACTTATATCTCCACTTCTGGCTGCATTTTGGGTAGTTAATTGGAGATAAGGGTCTCTCAGCCTATCTATACCATCTGGACTTAGTAGCAAGTTTTACAAGCATGAGCCACTGACTGGCACCTGGCTACAAATGCTCTTTTTAATACAAATTTGAATTGTTATTACATAAGATAAAATAACCTAGCTTACAACACACACACACACACACACACACAACATGCATACACATATGTATATGTATATATCAGTATATATACAGACATTAATAATATTTATCAGGATAAGGAAAGATAGAAGAGAGATTTGATTATGTAAATCTTGGGATGTGAGTGACAGACAAAAAGCTGTAGGTCCAAATTTTCTGAATTTTGTAGACTGAACAGTTAATAGACAACTTTAAGAGGCAATTTTATTTGGAAAAATTTATTCTATGTTAGAATAAAGCAATCTTGTACCTTACAGATTTCCCCTAGGAGAATGTTTTAAATAACACAGTGAGTAATATGTAACATCCCTAGCTCTCCACGCAAGACATAAGCTGACTCACACTGTAACCAATCCTTGATATAGTCACGCATTTTATAATGGAGCTTTTACTGACTGTTATGTTTGAGTTATATTTTTCTACCTAATCATGATGCTAAGAAGAATTTAGGAGACAGATCATTCAGTCCTTTCATTTGCACAAGAAAAAATTTCTTGTAACAGTTGGAATAATAGTCCTAAAATATGTCCACACCCTAATCCCAAGAACCTGTGATTATGTGATCTTATATGGCAAAAAGGACTTTGCACATGTGATTAAGGATCTTGACATGGACAGATGATCGTGGAATAGCTAAGCAAATTCAATATAAACATAGGATCCTTATAAGTCGTGGCAGGAGAAGTGATGTGATATCACAAGAAGTTCAAGTTATGTCGCCACAGGAAGTGCTTGGATTCTGAAAGAGAAGAGGATAAGATTTTCCCCCTTGACTTCCAAAATGAACCAGTCCTAGTGTTGACACCTTCTTTTTAGCCCCTGAAGGCTCATTTTTTAATTCTTCTCTCTAGAACTGTAACATTTGTGTTATTTAGGCCATAAGTTTACAGTAAGAAACAAATATAATTCCTAACTCAAAACAAGAGAATCATAACAAAATCATAGGTCTGTAAGGCAGGATACCAAAATCCTACTTTAGGCTCTGCTATTGATGACATTTGCTCAGTGACCTGGTGCAGGTCCTTGTCCTTCCTCAGTTTTCTCTTCCTCATAGCAAAAAGAATTGGATTAAACATAATTAATCCTCCGGATTTTTCCTGGGTGGGAAGCCAGTCAATAAAATCAGGGCTGCATTTAGTGGAATACTCGTTGCCACTTCCCATGGGGACTCTATAGGGTATGGAACAGTCAGGTGAATGTTCTCTTGCCACTATCTCTGGCTCAGCCCCAAGATGTACCACAGATTCTGCTGTAATTGAATACAGTTGAAGGGAACTGCTGGATTTGCCTGCTGGGAAGAATTTGTTTTTGGTGAATCCAAAATGAACCTAGGGATTTGGATATGTTCCAATTTACAAAGAAGCTCATCAGGGAGGGAAGCTAGATTGCAGAGTCACACTGGTGCTCATGCCTGGCCTGCCTCTCTCCCAGGTGCTGCCTAATGTTGCGCATGAGGTGCAATCTTATCTACCTATTCCAAATGTCTTTTATCTTGCTTGCAGAGCTCAAAGCAACAGGGAAGATGAAATTTTTTTATGAATACATTAATCGGCAGATCTGATTTCACACCTAGTAGCCTAGTAGGCTAGCTAGCAGGGATCTTTTCCAAAACTACTTCTGATTTGCACAATGGTGTTTAAAGAGTATATTGGACAAGATGTGCCTTCAACTGACCATCATTTATTATAGCTATGCTCCTATACAACTCCCTTAATATCTATCCAAATGCTTATGGGCAATTTCTGTCCTCATCCTGAGCTCATTCTCAATGTGCTTAATAGAAACATGAAGACCCAGATCTGGAAGAGTCTTTGAAAATCATCCAGACTTGTCCTTTAACTAATCATTAATTTAAAGATGTGGACATTAGAAGGAAAGGTAATTGACCTACCCCAAACTATTTAGTCCTATGATTTTATCCAGTGGAAAATGAAGTGCTATACAGACGGGAGGACAGTCTCTGGGGCCAAGAAAGAAACATTAATTCCCACTCTGGCTTTTATTTTTTTCCGGCTGTGGGGCTTGAACTCTGGACCTGGGTGCTGTCCCTGAGCTCTTTAGCTCAAGGCCAGTGCTCTACCACTTAAACCACAGTGCCACTTTTGGTTTTCTGGTGTTTATTGGAGATAAGAATCTCATGGACTTTCCTGCTTGGGCTGGTTTTGAACTGACATCCTCAGATCACAGCCTCCTGAGTAACTAGGATTATAAGTGTCAGCTGCCAGTGCCCACTCCACTACGGCTTTTTGTTAAAGCCTTTGCCTGTCCCCTTAGGCCTAGTCAGCATTCATAGCACTCAAGCTATGAATAAGTGGGGAGACCATTACCATTTTTAAACTTTAATTTAATTTTATTGTCAAGGTGATATGGGGGGGGTTATGGTTGCGTAATAAGGTAATGAGTACATTACTGGTCAGACATTGTTATCCCCTTCCTTCTTTTTCTCCTATCCCCTCCAGTCTCCTCCACCCTCAATTTGTTAAGTTCATTTCCAATATAGTATCTTGTATTTATCACACTTTGTCCTTTGTCTCACCATTTTATGGTTCCCCTTCCCTTTCCCAAATCAGATAAACATACATACAAGACACAGGGTACTAAAATCAAATACAGTGACAACAAGGGACAAACCAAAGGGGAAAAACAAAAGAAAAAGAAATAATTTCACACTTTGGATTAAAAACAACAAAGAAAAACCTCTTGTTTCCATAACTTGGAGTTCATTATGATTAGCATCATTTGTTTATTTCTTAATATGTATTTTACTGTAAAGATACAGTATAGAGGGATTACAGTTAAATGAATAAGGTAATGAGTACATTTCCTATTGAGCACTGTTACCCCCTCTTTGTTTTTCCCCACCATTGCTCACCTCCCCACCTCCACAACTCCTCCCTCCCCCCCACTCCGAAGTTGTAAAGTTCATTTTCAATATAGTGTCTTGTACATCTCATTGTTACAATGGGCCAACCTCGTTTCAGCATTTTGTTATTTCCCTTCCCCTCCCCAAATTAGAAAAATGTATATACAAGATGCAGGGTACTGGAATCAAATACAGTGAAAACAGTGTTATACCATGGGGGAAGAACATACAAAAGAAACAAAAGAAATCATGGTACATTAAAAACAACAGTAACAAAGTTAAAACCTCTTGTTTCCCTATCTTGGGGTTCATTTTGCTTAGCATCATCTTATATGGTCATATGTGCATCGATTTTGACATTTTCTCCTTGTGTGGTAAGATTATTCTAGATGTATACTAGTTATTGCAAATAGGGAAAACCATGCGACATATGTTTCTTTAGATCTGGCTTACTTCACTTAATATAATTTTTTCCAAGTCTTTCTATTTCCTAAGAATAAAGACAGCCTCTTCAGTAGGAAAGGGTGCTGCAAAATAGGTTAAACACCTGTAGAAAACTACAGCTAGATCCCCATATATCACCCTGCACCAGAATCAACTCCAAATGAATCAAAGCCCTCAAAGTCAAAGCAGAAACCCTGAAGGAATAGGAGAAACTCTAGGGCTCCTTGGCACAGGCCAAAATTTTCTTAATAGAGACTCAGAATCACAACAAATTAAAGAAAATTTGGACAAATGGGATTGCATGAAATTGCAGAGCTTCTGCATGACATAGGACATAGCTAGCAAGATTAATAGAAAGTCCATGGGTTGGGAGATCTTCACTAGCCATACAACATACAAGGGTTTCAAATCTAAAATATACTTAGAACTCAAAAAATTAAATCCCCCAAAAACAATTCCTCAAAGAAACAACTGCCTGATTAATAAATGGGCTAAAGACTTAGAGACTTTTCTGAAGAGGAAATAAGAATGACCAATAGACACATGAAGAAATGCTCAACCTCTCTAGCCATAAAAAAATGCAAATCAAAACAACATTGAGATTCCACCTCACGCCAGTTAGAATGGCTAGTTCTGCATCTTGTATATTCACTTTTCTAATTTGGGGAGGGGAAGGGAAAAAACAAAATGCTTAAATAGAGATATAGGTTGACCCATTGTAACAATGAGATGTACAAGACACTGTGTTGAAAGGGAACTTTACAACTTTGGCAGCAGGGGCAAGGTTGGGTGGGGAGGAAAGTAGTTTGGGAGGTGGGAAAGAAGGGATGGTAGGGGAAAAACAAAGGAGGAGGCAACAATGCTCCATAGGAAATGCACTCATTAACTTACTCATGTAACTGTAACCCCTCTGTACAGTATTTTCACAATAAAAAAGTGTATTGAGAAAAAAAAAAGAAATCTAATAGCAGAAGATACTGGAGGGTATGTGGCCAAAAGGGAACTCTACTGCACTGTTGGTGGGAGCGTAATCTTTGGAAAGTAGTATGGAGGTTCCTCCAAAGACTCCACATAGAGCTCCCCTGTGACCCAGCAATCCCACTTTCGGGCATTTACCCAAATGATCGCAAACAAGGCCATACTAAAGCTACCAGCACAGCTATGTTTATCACAGCATTATTCACCATAGCTAAGGTATGGAACTGACCCAGATGCCCTTCAGTAGATGAATGGATCAAGAAAATGTGATATATATACCTATATACACACACATATACATACAATGGAATTCTATGCCTCCATCAACATCATTTTATATACATAGCTATGGAGCTATTGATCCTCTGGTAGGATTATCTTAGACATATTCTAATCATTACAAATGAGAGAAACCATGGAGTCTTTGTTTCTTTGGGTCTGGCTTACTTCACTTAATATGATTTTTTCCATGTGTTTCCATTTCATTCCGAATGGGGTGATATCATTCTTTCTGATGGAAGCATAGAATCCCATAGTGTGTATATACCACATTTTCTTGATCCATTCATCTACTGAGGGCAATACTGTTTCACTTAACAGTTCATTCGCTCCTTAAAATAAGCTATCATAATACCAATGTTGGAGGGCCAGGGAATAACCATATTGCAATGAGTCTTTCAACTTATGGTAACCTCTATTTACTATATATAATAAATATATTTTAGCCAGGAGCTGGTAGTTCACATCTATAATCCTAGCTACCCAAATCTGGATTTAAAGTTAGCACAGACAAATGCAAAAGGCTCTTATCTCCAGTTAACTAGCAAAAAGCCAGAAGTAGAGATATTACTCAAGTGGTAGAACACCAGATCTGAGAAAAAAAAGCTAAGAACACAAAGCCCTGAGCATATATTTTAGACCATGAATCAATACTCACATTCTAAGACCTATGTAAAATTAGAGTTTCATGGAAACATGTCATGTGTTCAGTGTAATTTTGAGGGTTATCTTCAGGGTGTTAACTCAATCTTTAAGATGGCCTTTATGCAACTGGGGCTGTACAACACACACATACACACACACACTTAATTTTACTTTTTTTTTTTTGGGTCCGGTCGTGGGGCCTGAACTCTGGGCCTGGGCGCTGTCTCTCAGCTCTTCAGCTCAAGGGTAGTGCTCTACCACTTGAGCCACAGTGCAACTTCCGGCTTTTTTCTTATGTGGTGCTAAGGAATTGAACCCAGGGCCTCAGGCATGCAAGGCAAGCGCTCTACCACTGAGCCACCTTCCCAGCCCCCCCACACACACTTAGTAGTGATATGACACAGAAGTAAATGCTATTCCTTAGTGCAGGTAGGAAACTCAAGGCAGAAACAAGTCATGTGATGAATAATTGGCCGAGCTTCAATTCACTCCTGAGCTATAAACTCTAGAGTAATACTTTCTTGAGAGATGATTAGAATACTAAATGGCTAGTTAGCAAATAATGGAAAAGAAAAATTCCATTCACAATAGCAAATCAAAATTACAATATAAATATTATATTGATATTAAAATAAACATAATGAAATCTAAATACTTAAAACTAAAAATAGAAGCAAAAATTTAATATATATCAAGCTGGGCACCAGTGGCTCATGCTTGTAATCTTAGCTACTCAGTAGGCTGAGATCTGAGGTTCTCAGTTCCAAGCTGGCCAAGAAGAAAAGTCCATGAGACAACTATCTGTAACAAACAACCAAAAACTAAAACAAAACAAAACAACAAAAAAAAACAAACATCAGGAAGTGGAGTTGGGATTCAAAGTGTTAGAGGACTAGCCTTGAGCAAAAAAGCTCTGGGACAGTGCCCAGACCCTCATTTCAAGCCCCACGACCACTACCATCATCACCACCATACACACATATACATATATAAATGTATATATGTATATATATACACACACACATACATATATACATATCTATGTATATATATATATATATATACACACACACACACATACATATATCAAAATTTGAACTTGAAGACAGTATTTCTTTTTTTTTCTTTTTTGGGTGGGTCTGGTCCTGGGGCCTGAACTCTGGGTCTGGGCACTGTCCCTCAGCTCTTCAGCTCAAGGTTACTTGAGCCACAGTGCCACTTCCGGCTTTTTTCTTTTCTGCTTATGTGGTGCTGAGGAATTGAACCCAGGGCCTCATGCATTCAAGGCAAGCGCTCTACCACTGAGCCACCTTCCCAGCCCCTGAAGACAGTATTTCAATACTATAAGTTCTCACTGAATTTGAAATCATTTTGGCAACTTTATTGAAAACGGTGTTAATACTTATTTGTATGTAAAATAAACATTACCTTTTGGGAAAAATAAGAGTTTTTAGTGGGCATGCAATGCTAATATTTAAAATGTACTAGTTAACTACTTTTTTTAGGTCCTGAGGCTTGAACTCTGGGCCTTCACACTGTCCTTGAGCTTCTTTTGTTCAAGGCTAGCCTTCTACCACTTGAGCCATAGTGCCACTTCCAGCTTTTCTGGTGGTTAATTGGAGATAAGAATCTCAGAGATTTTCCTATCTGGGCTTGATTTGAAACACAATCCTCAGATCTCTACTTCCTTAGTAGCTAGGATTACAAGTGTGAGCCACCACTTAGTTAACTACTTTTTATTATTCTTATTATCTATCCCTATTATCATTTTAGGCATTTCACATTCTATTTTCTATTGATCTCATTTTTATATTTTCCAAATTAATTTCCCTTCACTAAATTAATAGTGTATTGTTTATTACCAAAGGAAGTTCTGCTCTCCAGGTAAATGTTGGATGCTTGAGAAAAGCAAGGTCAACTGCTCCACAGGGCCTACACCTACCTCTCATTCACTCCAAGTTACTGGATCACTTGGGTATGTCCAAAGCACTTTAAAGTGGAGAATTAGCCAGGCACTGATGTCTCATGCTTGTAATCCTAGAGGTTCAAGAGGCTGAGATATGAAGATCCTAGTTAGATGCCAGCCCAGCCAGAAAAATATGAGGCCCTAATCTCCAATTAACCACCAAATAGCTGGCACTGGAGGTGTGGCTCAAGTGGTAGGGCACAAGGCTTCAGAAAAAAGCAAAGGGCAGCACTAAGGCCCTGAGTTAAAACCCTAATACTAGTGCGTGCGCACACACACACACACACACACACACACATAATAATAATAATGAAGTGGAAGAATGAAGACATTTCAGCAGCAATCACCAGGAAGACTACTAATTTTTCTTTCCATACCTTTTCTTTTATTTATTATTTTTACAAAAGCTAAAATCATGCTACTGGGTTATCAACTGGAGAGCTAGCAATAGGGCTAACTAGTGCTTCTTGGTAAAACGCAGCTCGATTAACACAAAAACAGAGGTAGGAGAGGGGTTATAAAACTTACCTCAGAATCACTAACCTTTAGCTGTACCCTGGGCAAAACTGTGTGGTGTCGGGCAATGATTGTAGGTGCCTCATCAGAGTTGAGTTCATCCCTCATAAGGCTCCACTGGATGAACATATTGCGGGGGCATTGGGGGGAGTTGAAATTGAAGGCTTTTCAATTTCACTTGGGCAAATTCAATTTTAATTCACTTGGGAGACATTTCTGAGAATATTCACAAAAGAAAGCTTTATAACAAGTATTGAAACTGTTGAAATGGCTCAAGAAATTAAGTAATGCTAATAATGGTGATATATCTTGATGTAGCAAGCTTTGTGTTTGGGCAGTTTCAGGAAGTAGACTCCTTCTGTTCAAGTATAGTAAAAATTAGTCTTGTATATATTACTAACTGGAGCATATTGTTAATTGATATTAATATGTAAAAAGTGACTCGTCCTTCTGGTAGCAGAGTGTTTCTTTCTAATCCAATATTATATTAAAGCAAGACAGAAAGCTACTAGAGAGTGTAGAAGGTTGGAGATTTTTGCTTTAATCCTGGACCTGGATCTTAGGCCAGATATGTTAGCTCTCTGAGGCTCAATGTCATTTTCATTTGTAAAATGGGACCGTTGTTCTGCCACCACATTGAAAGGTTTTCCACATAGAAGGAATAAAAGGCAGGGAATAGTTTAGTGGAAGAAAAGTATGTATATATATATATATATATATATGTATATATATATGTTTATGTATATATGACATAATGTTTATCATGTATACATCATGTAAATATAAATGATAAACTTATTGGTTAGACATTCTGATTCTCACATTAGAGAGGCAGAAATCAGATATAACATGAAAATATACTTAAAGAAGCAGAGATTTAAAAATAAAGATACACTAATAGGTGATTATAATAATAAGACAGTGCTAGCAATGCTAAAGGTAAAATTACATGCTAGGAAAACGCCCAAGAAGAGCATATTGATTGAGGTTGGGGACCAAGATGTCCCACCTAATTTCAGTGTTAGACTTGCTATCTGTGCCCTAGCTAGGATGCTCAGCATCTGGGTGTCCAGGCTAATTTTCTCCAGAAAGAAAGGTAGACAGAAACTTAAGACTGAAGGGTTTTCTCCTGCTTATAAGTCCATTCAAGCTGAACTTAAATTCCCTACTCAGTCTCTCAAGACTCTCTTTTGTAGCCATGTCTTTAACCTCCATTGAGAGTTAAAGATTAAAAAACGCTTTAAGGGACAAACCAACGAAATTCAATAGGTAAACTTAGTTTGGATTCTAATCTGAACAAATTACGTGAAAAGACATTTTTCCAACCATTTGGAAAATGGTTTAATGGAATTGTTTGTGTTTGTGGTAAGTATGATTAATGACATTGTGGTTATTTGACAAAAATGTAATGGGAGATGAAACCTGGAACTATGATGTTTTGCTTTGCTTTAAAATACTCTCAGAATAGATATGTAGAGAGACGATTGATAGATGATAATATAGATGATTGATGATTGATAGATAAATAATAGATTAAGTGAACAAATAATTGGGAGTTAGAAAAGTATGAGTAGAAAAATCTTTGTTTTTGAACCTGGTACTCAGGAACTTACTAATTTTTTTCTATTTTTCTGAGTGTTGACAGTTTCCATAATCAAAAGCTGCTTTTTTTCCTCTACACTACAGTATGGAGATCCCTTCCCTCCTTATTTAGTCTAAACCCATGTTATCATTAATGATGACTGAACTGTGAAGTACTATTTCACCTTTTTCCTGAAATTAAGAAAGAGGTTAAAATGCACATTCAACTGCCTAGTATGGAAAAAGGGCTATGTTACTTTTGGCAAAATCAGTAGCAGCTTTGTATAGAAGCTACAAGCTGGTCTTTGCCTTCCTGCTAATTTTTGCCTGGCTGAGATGAACTACTGCTTTAGTGATCAGTGTACACTAAGGAGATTTAAAGTACTTAATGTAAATTTGTGTATTTTCAAGCTCTGTTTTCAAAGGGCAGTGTTCCACAGTCTATGCATTGGACAGCAACTGTTTAGTCAAATAGCACAATGCTATTGCTGTTCTCCCAGGAAAGAGAAGACTCTCAATTGTTCAGTTTCTTCACTTTCTACAAACATCTGAGAGGGAAGAGTAGACATAGCTTTGAAGCAGAAAAGCAAAACTCTCCTGGAATGACTTCAAGAACCACATAAAGGAAATGAAGATTGAAGATCTTGCCTCAGAGAAGGCAGCAGCAAACAGATTTGAACTCTGAGTCTCAGAGAGCAGGATCTGCTCCTCTATGATTTTCTTGTTTATTTCTTATGTAGCAAAGACAAAATTTCCCTAGTTAAAACCTACTGAAAAAATAGAAAAGTTATTTTCAAACACTAATATGGCAAAATGAAACAAAGCACAAAGGCACAAAGAGCTAGAAACAACGAATAGGAATATGCAAATAGTGTAAACACATAAAAATATAGCAAAATAACATCTTTTTGCTTCTCAAATTAGCATTTATTTTACAAAATGTATAATATGCACTATTGACTACCGTTTTGAAATGGCACTCACACAAATTGTGATAAAAAGCTTTTGAAAAACAATTTAGCAATCAATATATAACAATAGCATATGTATATTCTTCTGTTCATTAATTATACATCTAGAAATTCACCTTTAGGAAAGAATCAAGCATAAGAACAAATATTTATGCATAGGAATTATCAGGCAAGGACCTCTATGTAAATTTGCCTACTACCATCCCTCAATCCACATATTTGGTTTGATATATTAATACTTAAATATTTGTGAATATGATGCAAATATTTTTAAAAACATAAAATATCATATATAAATTGAGATTATTGCATTACTGGCCTCTTTAACACTTAGATGAAGCCAGGAACCATTGAGTCATACCTTTAATCCTAGCTACTCAGGAGGCTGCACTGTTTAAAGCCAGCCAAGGCAGGAAAGTCCTTGAGACTCTTATCTCTAATGAACCACTATATATCCAGAAGTGGAGCTGTGCTCAGAGCAGTAACCTTGGGCAAAAAAACTAAGGGACAATGCTAAGGCCCTGAGTTCAAGCCCCAAAATGCTAAATACCAACATTTTTGTAACAGCTATTGATTGGAGCCAAGTGGCTTCTGGTAAAATGTGGTTCATTCAACCAGGAATCCCTGTTACATGAACCAAGCCCCTATTTATACAATAGATGGAATAGCTTATTCTTGGTTTGTTTATACTGACAGTAGGGCTTGAACTCAGGATCTGGGTGCTGTCACTTAGCTTTTTGCTCAAGGCTTGAGTCACAGGTCCACTTTTGGCTTTTTGTTGGCTGACTGGAGATAAGACTTTCACAGACTTTACTGACCAGGCTGATTTGATCCATGATCTTCAGATCTCAGCCTTCTGTGTATTTAGAATTTCAGGCATAACCACCAACATCCAGCTGGAATAACTTTTTCACCTTTATTATTTTGTAAATTCCTATTCGTTTATTTAAGATTCAGCTCTTTTCACTATTTCCAGGAAGCTTTCTTGGATGTTTGCAATGTATGTTAGGTGTTGGCTATGTGGACGCTTGGATTTTTTAACTCCTAACAAAGGATTCTGGATAAAATACGATGTGAAATTATTCAAAAGCATGAGAATTGAGAAATAAATATAACATAGTCACATGACTGAATAACTTTGAGCTACTAACAAAGCATGAATTATGAAGTATTATTAGAAGTCATTCTAGATGTCAACAAGGCACTGGTGGCTAATGCCTGTAATCCTAGCTACTTGGAGTTTGGAGGATAAAGGTTCTTGGCAAGCTTGAGTACAAAAGTCAAAACCACTTCATTTCAACAGAAGCTGGATGCAATGGCATCTTCTTGTCATTCCAGCTGTGACAGGAAGACTAAGATCAAAGTCCAGGTATATATCCATAAACAGGAAGAAAAACTCTATCTCAAAAATAACCACTATGAAAAATGGTTGAAGATACAAAGTTGTGGCACAATGGTAGAGCACATGCCTAGTAAATGAAAAACTGAGTTTAAACCTGGTACTACAACAAAAAAGTTATCTAAACTCCTAAATATTAAGAATCAACAAATATAGTATAGTCATATGATTGGATAATTAGCATTAAAATAGTATAAATATAGTCATTGCAAAATGTAGATTATGTATACTACTTTAATTTTTCCTCTTACGGTAAAATGTATATACATATGACAATTATTGTAGTAGAGATAAAAAGAATCATGCTGAATTTTCAACAGTAGTTATTTATCTAGGAATAGAACTCTAGAAGATTAGAAACAACTTCTCATAAGAGAAAATAAACTGGCTATGGAAAGCTAGGACTGAAGGTGATTTCTGTTTTCCTATGTGTTTTAAAGTCTCTTACAAAGACCACAAATTACTTTAAAATTTTTTACTTACTCATTTCTTTTGTGCCATTACTGGGGCCTGAACTTGGGCTTAATGCTCTTACTTTATTTTTTCTGCTCAAGACTTATGCTCTACCACTTAAACACCTCCACTTTCAACTTGTTGGCTAATTAGAGACGAGTCTCTCAGAATTCTTTTAACCATCCAAGGTGTTTACTTGTAGATTTATAGGCACATTCTAGTTACCATAAATGAGGGAAAACATGCAACCTATGTTTTTTGGATCTGGCTTACTTCCCTTAATATAATTGTTCCAAGTCTTTCCATTTCCTTACCAATGATACAGTATCAATCTTTCTGATGGAAGCATGGAATTCCATTGTATATATACCACATTTTCTTGATTCATTCATTCACTAAGGGATATCAGGTAAACAATGCTGCAATGAACATGGTTGTGTTGGTCACTTTTAGTGTGTCATTGTGTGTGTTCTATTGGATAAATGCCCATTAATGGAATTACTGAGCCATAAGGAAGCTCTATGTTTAGTTTTTTGAGAAACCTCCATATTGTTTTCCAAAGAAGTTGAACAAATTTACATTCCCACCAATGGCCAGGGGTATCTGTTGTTAGTGTTCTTTTGTTTTTGTTTTGTTTTATTTTGTTTTGTTTTATTGTAAAGGTGCTGCACAGAGGGGTTATAGTTACATTAGTAAGGTAATGAGTACATTTTTTGTCGAACATTGTTACCCATTACATTTTCTGCCACTATCTTTCCTGCCTACAAACCACCCCTCACCCCAAAGTTGTACAGTTCATTTCAAGCATAGTGTCTTTTACTGTCGCATTGGTTCACCCTTTGTCCTTGTTTCATCATTTTATTATTCTCCTTCTCTTTCCCAAATCGGATAAACTTATATATAAAACACCAGGTACCCAAATCAAAAACAGTTACTACAGGGGATAAATCAAAGTGAAAAAGAAAAAAAGATACAAATTAAAAAGAAAGAACCAGATACAGTGCATTGATTACAACAAGGTCAACAAGAAAAAAACAATCTCTTGTTTCCATATCTTGGAGTTCATTTTGATTAGCATCATTTTATATGGTCATATGTACACAGCTATTGAGCTACTGTGATCCTTTGCTAGGACTATCCTAGACATACACTAATTATTACAAATGAGGGAAACCATGGAGTTTACTTAATATAATTTTTTTCCAAAAGTCTTTCCATTTCCTTACTCAGGGGGTGATGCCATTCTGCCTGACAGAAGCATAAAATTCCACATATTTTTTGATTCATTCATCTACTGAGGGACATCTGGGTTGGTTCCATATTGTGCTGATAGATTTTGTGTGGCCTTGCTTGTGTTTTCTTGATAATGGCCATTCTAACTTTGCGTGGACTGGCTTCAAACCTTGATTCTCAGATCTCAGTCTCCTACAGTTGCTGGGATTATAGGCACAAGACCATAACACCTAGCTAACTTTCTAATTTTTATTATTACTATTTTTTTGTCGGTAGTGGGGTGTGAACTCTGGGCCTGGGCACTGTCCCTCAGTTCTTCAGCTTAAGGCGAGTGCTCTACTGCTTGAGCCACAGCACCACTACCAGTTTTCTGGTAGTTTATTGGAGATAAGGGTCTCATGGACTTTCCTGCCCTGGCTGGCTTTGAACTGTGATCCTTAGATCTCAGCCTCCTAAGTAGCTAGAATTACAAGCATAAGCCACCGGCATCCAGCTTTCTAATTTTTAAAGTTATTTTTCTTACACTAGTGAATAAATTTCTATATTTCTTTATGTGTATGTACATTTTTGGAAAATTCTTGGAAAATTCTATTCATTCCTCAGCCTCCCTCCTCCTCCT
>NW_012267403.1:2980669-3019420 GCF_000151885.1 Dipodomys ordii
TTTTTCTTTTTGCTTATGTGGTGCTGAGGAATCAAACCCAGGGCCTCGAGCATGCAAGGCAAGCACTCTACCACTGAGCCACCTTCCCAGCCCCTCCTTTATCTTTTTTTCCTTCCTTTCTTTGTTCTTTTTTCATTTTTTGTGCTGATATTTTATCTTGAACTTGGGGCCTGGGTTCTGTGCATTATTTTTATTGCTAAACTGGCACTCTAACTTTTCACTTTAGCCACATCTTCATATTTGATATTTTTGGTGCTTAATGGATATACAGGTTTCATGAACTTTCTTGTATGGCGTAGATTCAAACTGGGATCCTTAGACTAAGTACCTAGGATTATAGGTATGAGCATAATGGTGTCTGGCTTTTTCTCCCTCCCTCCCTCCCTTCCTCCTTCCCTGCCTCCCTCCCTTCCTCCCTCCCTCCCTCCCTTACTCTTTCCCTCCCTCCCTCCCTTCCTTCCTTCCTTTCCTCTTTCCTTTCTTCTTTCTTCCCTCCCTTCCTTCTTCCCTCCTTTCCTCCCTTCCTTCCATCTTTCCTTCCTTCCTCCCTGCCCCCTCTTTTTTGTGAAGATAGAGTCTCCCCAAGCTGGCCTGGAATTCATGGTCTCCAGTGCTATATTTACAGATTTTTTTTTACCACCACTCCCAGTTGAGAATCTGCATTTTTAACAAGCCTTGAAGAGATGTTGATGCTGCTGCTTCATGGACTCCACTTCAGATAATTAGGAGGTAAAAAAATGAACTAACAATCAACTGGGAAATGATTAAACAAAACTGAGATTAGTTTGAGAGTGGAAAAAAAGTCAATTGAGTCTACATAGCTACCAAACTAGAAAGACATCCAACCAAGTGGGAAAAGATATTTACCAACAATATAGCAGACAAAGGCTTTCCATTATATATAGGGAACTCAAGAAATTAATTCCTCCCAAATCTAACAAACCATTCATTAAATGGGCAAGTGAGCTAAAGAGAGACTTGTCAGAAGAGGAGATAAAAATGCTAGAGAAACAAATGAAATGTTTATCATTCCTGGCCATAAAGGAAATGCAAATAAAAACAACCCTGAGATACTACCTTGCTCCAGTCAGAATGGCCTACAACCTAAATTCAAATGACAAATGCTGGCAGGGATGTGAAGAAAGAGGAACCCTACATTCCACTGTTGGTGGGAATGTAAACTAATACAACCAGTCTGGAAGGTACCTTAGAAAACTAATCATAGACCATCTATATAACCCAGCCATACCACTCCTAGGCATCTACCATGAGCAACAAAAACCAGGATACAAGGACACGTGCACCTCCATGTTCATTGCAGCACTGTTCACAATAGCCAAGCTATGGAAACAACCCAGATGCCCCACTATGGATGAATATATCCATAAATTGTGGTGCCTCTATACAATTGAATATTACACAGTCATTAGAAAGAACAAAATAATGGCATTCACAGGGAAATGGATAGAACTAGAACGAGTCATGTTGAGTGAAATAAGCCAAGATTAGAGAGACAAACATCACATGGTCTCCTTGATATGTGGATGTTAAATTCAATGAGATATAACAAAGTAAACAGGATTCAAGAAACAAAGGACTTCCCCTTAATTTGTCATATCATTTTTAGATGACTCTATATTCTTGACTCTACATAGAGTAGGGTCATAGAGTAGTAACACACCTAAGGGATGCTAGGAGAAAGACACAGAATCAGAGGGAAACAGTTGAAAAGATACAGCTGAGGGGCCCATCAGCTGCACTGGACTAGATGAAAGTGAATGAAGCAACTCACAGGCAGCAATGGGAGGGAGGGAATGAGAGAGAAAGAGGGAACAGGTTTCACTACACAAAAGGAAAGAAATGTACATATCACCCAATCTTGAAGAAACAGTTGTATTGTCAAAGTTTTTAGAGTTCACAAGCTTTATAGACCATGATAATGACAATTTGCCTTGTGAAGCTTAAAATGTGTTTGTGACTTTAGTTAAATATCACTAACCCACAATATTATTTAATCATTTAATCTCAATAAAGAAATTTTTAAAAAGTAAATTGAGTCAAGAAATATTTAGAAGCCCAAATGAGCAATACTTGATTATTGGTTCTAAGGAAGAATGTATAACAGAGAATGTCTCTTGAATAGCTGGGTAAGAATATGGTAGATCCAATACCTGAAATAGATCATACCAGACAAGAAGATAAGAGAGGAGAAAATGAATCCAATCTACAAACACTTTACATGCACACATTTTTAATAATGTTACTTTATTCCAGGAAATATTTCAGGTGGCTGTATCAGATATGCAAATGCTAATAACCTGTAGGAAATCCAGAATGACTAATCCAATAGGCTGGTAACTAGGTAAGAAAAATGCATTGTACTAAATATCTGGACTGTCAAACCCATAGGACCAATGTGCAAATCTAGTACTAGCTATGTAGACTTTGAACAAATTAATTAGGTAATCAGAGCCTCATATTCATGTTCAATTAAATCTTTCTTTGTGTGCTATTCTTATCTATATTACAGTAATACTAGTAAGTTTGAGGTTAAAAATGAACAATAATAGCTACCTCACAGAATAATTGTAAAAAGAAAATAGAACGAGTTCCACATGCTTTGAACTGTATCTAATATTAGTTGGTATTGTTATTGCTATTGTTAAGTTCAAACCCCAGGGAAAATGTGCCTAGAGAAAGATTTGGATTAGCATACACATGGAGGTTTAAGTCATGGAGGTGTGTAGCATAAAGAACTATGGCTAAAAACAGAACTGGCAGCACAGTATAATTTACAAATGGATGGGGGAAAGGAAGAATTCAAGAAGGAAGCTCAGTTGAATGTCATGGTTCACATCTGTAATCTTCGCTACTCAAGAGGCTGAGATCTGAGAATACAGGTTCAAAGTCAGCCCAGGCAGACAAATACAAAAGATTTTTATCTCCAATTAACCAGCTAAAGAAGTGGAGGTATGGCTCAAGTGATATAGTATCAAACTTGAGTGATGAAGCTTAGGGACAGCACTCAAACCCTGAGTTCAAGCCCCAGTACCAGCACACACACAAATTAAAAGAAGGAATCCCAATAGAGACAGGAAGGGAAAAACTAATAATCAAAGAACACAGAATAATAACACAGAGACAAAGAAAATTCAGGAAGGATGGAGTGATTAAGAACAGTTTGCATTTGCAGAATCCAGACTCAAACTAGGTAAGTGATTTTCTCACTCTGGTGATGGGGTTCAGCACAGATTCTGCCTAGGACTGAGACCAGCATTTTGTCCCTGAAATGAGCTTCCTTTCTTTTTTCTTGTTTGTCTGTCATGGGGCTTGAACTCTGGGCTTGGGCACTGTCCCTCAGCTCTTCAGCTCAAGGCAAGCGCTCTACCGCTTGACCTACAGCGCCACTTTCGGTTTTCTTGTGGTTTATTGGAGACAAGAGTCTCATAGTCTTCCTGCCTGGGCTGGCTTTGAACCATGATCCTCAGATCTCAGCCTCCTGAGTAGCTAGGATTACAAACCGTGAGCCACCATCGCCCGGCTGAGCTTCCTTTCTTAAGGGGAGCAGAAGCTACAACCTAGTGCTTGGGATCTTGTCTCTTACAGATGCCTCAAATTGTTCTGCTTGCTTTTCTCTCGATACCTCCCCCCCACCCTTAGAGTTCCTTTGGATATTTTAGTTCCTGTTTTTCATTCTAACTACTGTAGCCTTATTTTGATCCTACTTGTTTCAATAATCTTTTTTTTATTAAATAATGGAGCTTGAACCAGTGTTTTCCATGTGCTAGACATGTGCTCTGTTACTGAGCTGTATTTCTCAGCCCCTTTAAAATTTTTATTTTGTGATATGTTCCCCTTAATATGTCCAGGATGGCTTTGAATTTGCATCCTCCTGTGTCCACCTTCCAATTGTTGTGATTATAGGCATGCGTCATTGCACCCTGCCTGCATATTGCTCCATTTTGATAGTCTGTGCTATAGCTTCCCTGGAGTAAGTAATTTTCCCCTCCTTAGAATTGTTTCCTTAGTTACAAATTGGCAGGGGAGTTCAAAGACATTCAAAGGCATATGTGCATATTAATACTATAATTTATTTCTAAAAGTAACAAATTAAAGATGACAACAATGCTGACACAGTGCCAAGCAATAATATGATGGCCCAAAAACTAAATAGAAAAATTGAAATGTCTTAGAATTATAAAGGCTAATAGAAAGGCAGAATGGCAGGTAACTATGAGCCAGATTCTAGAACCTGAATAGGTAGAGGTTTGAATCCCAGCCCATGCCAATTATCACCTCTAGTACTTTAAGAATCATATTTAACTCCTCTATGTCTCAGTTTCCTCTTCTGATACCCGACTTTGTACCATTTTAATGTAGATTAAATGAAAAAACACACTCAACATAGTGCCTGGCATATAGTAGGCATTATATTAGCTTCTAGTAAGCCAATAGAGGGGGGATATTTTTGTTGTTGTTTTACCTAGGGAGTAGAAATACAGCCTGTTAAATTGGATGTAACAACCTCTTGGATGATCTTTCACAAGATGACAAATGCTCTTACTATTGCCATTTGTATAAAGATATTTAAGCAGAATTCAGGTTGTGAAATTACATGTAATAACATTACGTAAGCACATTTTAAAATATTTAAATCTACAAAACACAAATTTTCTCCCAGAATTTAGGAGGTAAAGGAAGAAGATCACAAGTTCGAGGCCAGCCTAGGCTACGTAGCCAGACCTTGTCTTAAAAAGCAGTAAATGTCACATGTTTGTATAATTATACAAATGATATATAAGAATAAAATATTTTATTAAAACATACACATATTTCAAATGTACATGTCAATGTTTAAATAAAAACTAAAGATAAATATGATAAAATGCTAATAATAGCCAAGTGTGGTAAGATTAGGTATGGACTTTTCTTGTTTCCTCTTTGTTTTATATAATTATCTACAATTGGATCATACTACTCTAACAATGAATTCTGTGTTCCATATGGATATTAGTAAGATGTATAATAAGCAAGACAGCAGAATATCACATTGGATCTAATGATAGTATTAAAAGTATATGAAAGGTAGGTGCTGGTGCCACCTAACTGGTGCCTGTAATCCTTAGCTACTCAGGAGACTGAGATCTGAGGATTACAGTTCAAAGCCAGCCTGAGAAAGAACGTCTGTCAGACTCTTATGTCTAATTAACCACTAAAAACAGAAGTGGAGCTGTGACTCAAGTGGTAAAGTTCCATCCCTGAGCAAAAAAATCTGAAGGACAGCACCTAGGCCCTGAGTTCAAGCCCCAGTTTCAGCTAACCTGTGTGTGTGCGCGCACACACACACACACACACACACACACACAAACACACACCCCTTTTACAATAAAGTAACGTTTTCGAAGATTAAGAACCAATGTGGAAAGAAGAAAATTTTAACAAAGCTCAAATAAAATAAGTGGTTAAGTGCTCTGCTGGTGACAGTTTTTGGAAAGTATATGCATGTGAGGAGAAGGTTGCAGTGAAACAGAATACAGTGATCAACAGTGGCCTGTGTACCCATTGTAGAATTTTGTATATCACTCTGTTCTTTTCTAAACTTTTAGTAGCATGATAATTTTATTCTTGTAATTTAACAAAAAAATTAAATGAAAGAATTAGACTTGATAAAACCTAATAGAGCAAATACTGGATAGAGCTGAGGTCCAAAGGTCCCCAGAGTTCATGTAGTTAGAAGTTTTCGAAGATGAAATGAGAGATCAGAAGTGGCTGATTCACTGAGCATTAGCTTGTTCCTAGGGCTTCCCCTTAACAAGCAAAAGACAGCCAGTTCCACTTAGAGCAGAACATTAAGCAAATCATGTCAGATCAAGCCTTTACATTGTTCCAGGAGCAGATGATCGGACTGGAAGTGGGTGCTGACTAGAAAACTAATTGGGCATTTACCCAGTTCTTCCAGAGCAGTCTCCAGGCGAAGGAAAGCTGCAGGACTAGGTTGTCACTCTATGACATAGAACCTTCAGCATTTATACAGTGCCTGATTGCAACCACAATTCAGGAGAAATGTTTGTTCATATTGAATTAGGGTCTGGTTATTTTCTAGTTCTTCTAATGACCTAGTAGCCTCTTCTTGCTCTTTTTTTTTTGTCCCACATGAGGGTTGAACTCAGGGCCTGAGTGCTTTCCCTGAGTTTTTTATGATCAAAGCTGCACTCTACCACTGGAGCAAAAGCTCCACTTCCAGCTTTTATTGAGTAGTTTATTTACTGAAGATAAGATTCTCATGGACTTTCCTGCCTGGGCTGGTTTTGAACCATGATCCTCAGATCTCTGCCTACCGAGTAGTTAGGATTACACGGTGCCCAGGTCTTCTCACTGTATTACATTTGAAAAAGTTATTCACAGCTTCAAAAATCTCTGAGTCCCCTGTCAGACTGATCATCTGATTGGCTCACAGTCTGTGTGTGTGTGTGTGTGTGTGTGTGTGTGTGTGTGTGTGTGTGTGTGTGTGTATGTGGATCTGTCTGTCTGTGTCTCTGACATTTCTTTTAAATAATATTTTTATTATCTTTTTTTTTAATTTTAAAACTTATTACAAAGGTGATGTACAAAGGGTTTACATTACATGTCAGGTAAAGAGTACATTTCTTTGTCACCTTTTTCTTCACTCTCAGTTTTTCTCACCTACCACTACCATAAGTTGTATAGTTCATTTTCAACATAGTGTCCAGTGAAACTTTTATTATCTTTAAGTAGTTGTACAAAGGAGCTTTCATTAAACAAATCAGTTTATGTATGCAATGTATTTTTGTGGGCTTGAATTCAGGGCCTGTGTGTTGTTCCTTAGGTTTTTTTTCACTCAAGGCTAGCACTCTACTTGAGTCAAATCTCTACTTTTGGCTCTTTGCTAGTTAACTGGGGATAGAAATGTCATGGACTTTCCTTCCTGGGTTGGCTTCAAACTGCAATCCTCAGATCTCAGCTTCCTGATTAGAATGGCAGGCTTGAGCCACCAGCACCTGACTGCATCTACATTTCTTGATTCCTATATTTTCTTCTGCCTTTGAGAGTTTGTCCTAAAGGAAGTTCAGAGAAAATTCTTAACTAAAGGTTTCTGTAGAGTTCAGAATGACATTTCACCAAAAGCAAAAATAATCACAATTTTTTCCTTGTTCCTTATAAGGAAATCAGTTTCCTTCATAGCTATTTATACCTTCTACTAAATAAAAAAAATCACACGGCTAGGGATGCAGCTTAATGGAAGAGTGCTTACTTAGCATGTGCAAGGCCATCACACGAAGGGAGTTCAATTAAAATTTAAAAATTAAAACAAGAAATCATAATCAGAAGTGGGAAACTATTCTTAGTTAGGGATGGAAGAGTGCAGGTAAATGAAATTGTTTGGCTGCCCAACATCTATATATAGACAATCACAGTTTTCTGGGAAGAAACAACTTCTTATTATAGACTACAGAGACTGAAGAAGCTTTTTCTTGTACTCTGGGTCCTTCCTTACAAATCTAGAATAGAAACAGAACACAGATGTCAATGGTGCTAGCTACTTAAGAAGCTGAGATCTGAGGATCAGCGTTCCAAGATAGGCTGGGCAAGAAATTCTGTGATACTGATCTTCAATTAGCCAGCAAAAAGACAGAAATTGTAGCTGAAAATAGTAGAGCACCAGCTTTGAACAAAAAGCGAAGAGACATCACCTAGGCTCTGAGTTTAAACCCTACTAAGAACTAGTACCCCCCACCATACATAAACACACACAATGTCTAGAAAACATTGCAGCATACATGCTAAGTTCCATTCCATCAGACAACATAACAGACAACCAGCAAAGTAAGTCAAGAGCTCCATGCAAAGTGACTTCTGCAGAGAAAGCAGAGAGAATAAAACACATTTTACTGGGACTGAATGAGAGAGAAGAGGAAGGAATTCTACTTGTTCTTTCAAAGCCTAGAGTAGTAATGTAAGCAAACTCTTCAGTTGATAATCTAGAACGACATAGAAATTATTTACTCCATTTCCAGCATAAAAATATTGGAAGGACAATAAATCATAAATGAAAAGCCATCTCTTTTGCTTTAGTAATTCAGGTCATCTAACTGCTTTTTTAATACAGCAAGGAAATACTGTAGTTGTAGGCTACATTTTTTTAAATGAGGTATGTTTTCTTCTCAAGTGAAAGGTATTATAGCATCACTGATGAAAAATCTCCTTTCCTCTGAATCTGCCCTCAGTAGGGATTGGGATCTCTGTAAAATTTTTTGATGTTGATGTAAAAGTGTGTGGCCTATTCATATCAGGGAAAAGAACTGTCATTACTGAAGAAGGCTACTGGAGCAAATTGGATCATTGTGTGGGTAACTAATAAAGAAATCCAATGAATTTACTTTGTTGTACATGATCGGTCAATTGGACTATTTAAATACAGTCTTCCTATCAGGTTTATGTCTTGGTAGTTCATTTTTTTATATATAATATTCTGTTCTGGGTGATTGGGATTGCAATGGCCACTTAAAAACTCACTTCCGCTGTTACCCTTCTGTGCTTTTGTAGGCTAATTATTTATCATTTCAAACTGTAATTTGAAAGAAACTTTAAAGATCATATAAAAGCCAGATGCCCTTGGCTCACACCTGTAATCCTAACTGCTCAGGAGGATGAGATCTACGGATCACAATTCTAAGCCGGCCTGGCCAGGAAAGGAAGAGACTCATCTCCAATTAATCAACAAAAAGGTGGGAGTGGAACTATGGCTCAAGTGGTAGTGTGACAGCCTTGAACAAAATAGGTAAGGTACAGTGCCCAGGCCCTGGTTGCAAGCCTCAATGCTGGCAGAAGAAATAAAAATAAAGATAATCAGGGCCAGGTAATGAACTGCTTGTAGATGAGGTTAACCATGAGGTTGGAAAAGATGGAGGAGAATGATGAAATGGGTTACACTCTCAAGATGCATTGTACTCAAAAATTGATAAGAGGAAATGAAACCCCTTTGTACAAGTACTTAAAAGGAAAACAAAAATCTTAAAAATTAAGTGCTACAGTTACTTATAGTTATTGAGCTAAGCATCCCACTTATTTATTTAATAAAACCATGCTGACCATTTGCAAAGTTCAAGGCAATGAACTGGGCTTTGGACATACTAAAATCAATGTAATTCAATATCTTACTCAAGGAGTTTAAAGCCTAGAAAAGGAGAGGTATAAAAGCAACAACAAAGAGACAGTCACTCTAAGATAATAATGGATAATCAGAGTAAAATTTATAGAAGTGGAAATCCAATAAATTACTTTGGTATACATGAGAGAGAAGGAATGACAACTAATCAAGTTGGTTGAAAAGAGAAGGTATATGCATGTATAGATAATTGTCTCATTATGTTAAATGAAAGAAACTTGAACTTTTATTTTTTTCGGTCAGTTGTGGGACTTGAACTCTGGGCCTGGGTACTCTCCCTGAGCTCTTCAGCTCAAGGAGCGCCCTCTACCACTTAAGCCACAGCTCCACTTCCAGTTTTCAGGTGGTTAATTGGAAATAAGTCTCACGGACTTTGCTGCCCAGGCTGTCTTTGAACTTCGATCCTCAGATCTCAGCCTCCTGAGTAGCTAGGATTACAGGTGTGAGCCACTGGTGCCTGACCTAAACTTGAACATTTTTATGAGCCCAAATGCTAGAAGAGAAGGCAATTATGAATTGAAAGGAAGGTGATGGGATGTGATAAGGTAAGGTTTCTAAAAATGTCAGTGCATTTGTTTTAAAATGTTAACTAGTTAATGGGCTAGCAAATTTTAGATTTTCAGCAACTATTTGGTTCCTTGATCCCAGAAGAGTTCTGAACATATAGTAGTATCCCTACTAATGTTTGTGAAGCATCATTTGCATACTTGGATGATTTTTATTTTTTCAATAGGGGAAATAGAAATTAATATAATTTATATAAATATAATTTAATGCTAGATTATCAGAATATGGGTATTAATATTTACAACAGACATCTCTTGAGCACTTAACACTAGACTACATAATTTTCACACTGTGATATAATCCTCATATTGAGCACACAAATAGAGCCCTGTATTTCCATGTGTGCAATGCAAAATTGATTTTAGATCTGCAATTTCATATTTAAACCCAAGAACTTGCTCAAGTAATATGGATAATTAATGATATAAATGGCATTTGAACCTTTATATTAGGTTCTAAGACCCATACTTCAACCATTAATCTCTCTCATTTTTCTAGCAACTCAAGAAATCATTTTTGTGTGCTATTAACCTTAATCCAAGTAGCCAATATGAGTGCTAGAATCAATGCTTGGCTGAGAAATGGTCTTCTGGCTATTAATGGACTGCTGTGACCTCAAGGAATATACTATATCTCTGATAAATTAGTAACTGTTCGTATACTTTGGGGGAAAGTTTCCTGGAGGCTTTGTAAAACAGACAATATTAAGCCAGAGAGAAAAAACACATGGAAAGTAGTGAAAATTTGACAGTAGAAGATCAAGAGTGGCCTAGGAGATTCCTCAAAAGACTAAACATAGAGCTCTCCTATGACCCAGCAATCTCACTTCTGGGCAATTACCCAAATGATCACAAACAAGGCTGTAATACAGCTATCAGCACAACCATGTTTATTTCAGAATTATTTACCAGAGCTAAGATATGGAACCAACCCAGATGCCCCTCAATAGCTGAATTGACAAGAAAATGTGGTATATATACACAATGAAATTCCATGTTTCCATCAGAAAGAATGACACAGAAAGACCTGCAAAAAATTATATTAAGCGAAATAAGCCAGATCCAAAGAAAAGTCAATTGAATGGTTTCCTTCATTTGTAATAACTAGTATATGTCTATTACACTCTTAAAAGGGGATCTTAATAGCCCAATTGTTAAGTGCAGAGGACCATATATAATGAAGCACAACAACATGAACTCCAAGAATTGGTAACAAGTGGTTCTTATTATGTCCTGTATACAGTTCTTTCCTTTTTTTCTTTCTGCCTAAGTTTTCTGTACCCTTTTTCTTGTATATAAGTTTTCTGATCCATGGAAGGAAAGGGTATCACAGAAATAGCAGAACAAAGGATGAACTAATGCAACAATTATACTCATGTTGGAAATAAAATATACAACTTGGGTGGGGGAAAGGGAGTTAGGAGGGGTAAACAGGAGGAAAAAAAGCAGGGAGAATGATTAAAAAGAAATGTACTCATTACCTTACTTGTGTAACTGTATCCCTGTTTATCACCTTTACAATAAGGATTAAAATGATTGGCCTAGGGTTAGGTGTGGTGGCCTGTGCTTTTGCTCTTGGGAGGCTGAGGCAGGAGGATCATCAGTTTGATGTCAGACTGGGCTACACTGCAAGACCCTCACTCAATAGTAAAAGCATGGTCTGAGAGTTATTCATTGACACAAACAAGAAACTTACATGTTAGATTAGAAAGGAGGCAGAGTACTAGGAAAAATCATTACTAACTATATCTATCTGTTCATAACAAATTTATGATTGATAGAATAATTGCACTAGATGGCTTTGAAAAAATACAGTACAGAAGAAAATGGGTCATGGACATCACAAGATAGCATCGTGCATTTCATTATGTCTTCCTCCTGGGAGAAACCTTAGGAGCAAAGAAAGTTTAATTCCAAACTCCATATGATCATGGATAAATTTCTCTGAGTGCCACACTGCTCCATTTGTTTAATGTAGTGTAGGCAAGGTGCTATTCAAGATCCCTTCAAGGCCTGGAATTAATTTTCTAATTTATTATTTTATTTATTAAGTCAACATACACTATATAGTTACTAAATTGGGCCACGTGTGAGGTGCTGGGGTGGTAGAGATGAATGAGACATGTTTCTTGACTAAAAGGAGCATGCAGGGTGCGAGGGAGAAAGGAAGGAGAGAGATTAGCAGACAAAATCAATCCTTTATGACATTTGCTTTATGATATAGTGAGGATATAATGCACAGATTGTCATCTTTCTGCACAAGAATCAATGAAAACATCATAGAGGAAGTGAAGAGATGGCCTGGATCTTAAAAATATGAAATATAAACATATATAAGGAGGAGGCTACAATGCTTGATAAGAAATGTACTCATTATCTTGCCCATGTAATTGTAACCCCTCTGTATAGTATTTTCACAATAAAAATTAAAAAATATAAAATATATACATATATATATATATAGTCTTCAAGAAAGAGAGATGGAGTGGGGACACAGAGAAAATAGTAATTTGAAAAATTATTACAATGTCAAAAGCTATGGTGAATCTAGAGAATTTCAAACTGAAGTGAGAGGTTCAGGTCTTAGAAAATTTTGAATACCTGTAAGGGTACTTAGGAAGTCAGTATCTGTTGTAAAGCTAATGCTCACCCCAGAAACATGGTTTATTTTCCCTCAGAACTTAGTGTAGGAATTTATATGTCTGATGTCCAAGAGATTATTGCTTAAATTTTAGGCAGCAAAACAACAATAAAAACAAGAGAAGAGTAAAATACCAAGGAATACACTCAACAATAAGGACAAAAATTAATGGCTACATGAAAAAAAAACACAAAAATTCCACTGAGAAGCACAATAAATAACCTGAATAAATATAACATATATTTATTCTGGATAAGTAGACAGTGTTGAAGGTATCTCTTGAATTCAGTCTCTTGAATGTTTGATGAAACTTAATCAGAACCTGAACTTATTATCAGCCAACAATGGCAAAAAAATGGAGATAAGTACACATACACACACACACATACACAAACTCACACAATTAATATATAGATAACCCTGTTTCAAATTTATTTGGAAAAATAAAAGGGAATCTTCATATTTCTAAAATTGAAATATATTAGCCAGTTATGGCTGCAATAATTCTGCATAATAAACACTCTCCAAACCTTAATTGGCTTGAACTATTCATTTGTCTTGGTCTATGACTCATTATTGTTCTGTTGACATGACCCAGGCCCCCCTGGGTTTGAGTTTAAGCTGCAGTTCACATACATATGATTGCTGTCTCCTTGGACTATGGACTGTTCAGGAAATGTTCTTCTCATAGCGATTCACAAGAGCCAAAGAAGGCAAGCCAAACTAAATAGGCATGTTTAAAGCTTTTGCTTTCATCACATTCTCTAAAATTCCATTATTTGAAGCAAGCCACATGTCTATATCTAACATTAAATAGTCATGATAATATTCTTTGTCTAGTAGGAGGTATTACAAAGTTGTATGGAAGAAGATTCATATGAATATTTATATAACCATAGGGAGTGTAGAATTGGAAATAATCAAAATACTACAACAAAAATAAGAGTGAATAAACTCTCTATATATGAAAACAGCCAGGTGCTAGTGACTCACTCAGGAAGCTGAGATCTTAAAACCCTAGTTTGAAGCCAGCCTGGATAGGAAAGTTTGTAAGGCTTCCATCTATAATAAACTATTAAAAAAAGCTGAAAGTGGAGCTGTGGCTCAAGTGGTAGAGCACTAACCTTGAACAAAAGAAGCTCAGGGACAGTATCGAGGCTCTCAGTTCAAGACCCAGGACCAGCAAACACACACAAAAATATAGGAAAGCATTAAATAAATCTATTATGGTAACCTATTGGAAGGCTTGTCCCTTTTAAAAACTTAGTTGAGGAGTCAATAATAGATCCTATTGTATCAAATTAATGCATGTAATAGTTGATGGGTTGGAAACTGACTCTGAGAGAAAGTAAGTTACTAGAAGGATTTCAGGAACCACAAGGAGAACCAGCCTTGGAAGCTAGCAGAAAACAAAACAGAGCAGGCAACAAGAAGCACAGACAGGGTTATATTTCAGAAATGTCTGGTTTGTAGACTAAAATTTTTTCATGCAATTTTTAGTGTTATTATAAAGGTGATGTATGTAGAGGTTACAGTTACATAAGTCATGTAAAGAGTACATTTTTAGCTGGGCACTTGTGGCTCGTGCCTGTAATCTTAACTAATCAGGAGGCTGAGATCTCAGGATCACGGTTCAAAGCCAGCCTGGGCAAGAAAGTCCATGAGACTCTTGTCTCCAAAAAACACCAGAAAACTGGAAGTGACGCTGTGGCTCAAGTGGTAGAGTGCTCTCCTTGAGCTGAAGACCTGAGGGACAGTGCCTAGACCCAGAGTTCAAGCCCCACGACAAAAAAAAAAGAGTGTATTTCTTTTTGGACACTGTCACCCCTTCCCTTGCTCTCTCACAGTGTTCCTCCTGTCACCATCCACAAATTGTATAGTTCATTTCCAATGTAGTGTCTAATGAATACCACTGTTACATTTCTTTACCCTTTGTCCCACCAATTCTGTGCCATCTTTGCCCTCCAAAAGACAGATAAATGAACAAATAAGACAAAAGGAAAATAAAAGAAAAACAGCAACAAAGAAAGCACCTCTTGTTTCCATTTCCTGGAGTTCATTTTGATAAATATTATTTTATAGGATCAGATGCACATAGGTATTTTGCCTTTGTGTTCCTCCTAAGACTATCCTCCTTTGGTGAATGCCTAGAGATGTGTAATTTATCATGTCCTAGTGTATATGGGTTTTTGTTTTGTTTTGTTTTACCATATAGTGTGTTTACTTGTAGATTTATAGGCACTTTCTAGCTACCACAATTGAGGGAAATCATACCCTATGTTTCTTTGGGTCTGGGTCACTTTGCTTAATATAATTATTTCCAAGTCTTTCCATTTCCTTATGAATGGTACAATATCATTCTTTGTGAAGGATGCATAGAATTCCATTGTGTATATATACCACATTTTCTTGATAGATTAATCCTTTGAGGGGCACCTGGGCTGATTCCATATCTTGGCTATAGTAAATAATGCTGCAAACTATTTTGACCAAACTAGCTCAATATTCAAAATCCTAAAGAATATACTAAAATTACTTCACAACTCAACAAGTATAGAAAGATATATCTGACTTTTCATTGATTTCCTTTGAGGGAGAAGTTAGGAAGTCATACTCCAAGAAGAAAGGTATTTGAGTGATATGCAACTTACCCTCAAGTTCCTATAACATATAGTTCAGTGGGACAAGGAAGCTAGATCTTTATCTCAGTTAGCACAAGAAAATAAATGAATGGAAATGCAAGAAAGAGAATTCTAGTACTATAGTAATAAAAGGGATGATTGTGCCAGGTGGTGGTAGCTCACGCCTTTAATCCTTGCTAATCAAGGAAGCTGAGATCTGAGGATCCCAGTTCAAAGCCAGCAAGGGCAGGAAAGTCTGAGAAACTCTTATCTCCAATTAACCACCTGAAAACCGGAAGTGGCACTGTGGCTCAAGTGGTAGAGCGCTAGCCTTGAGCCGAAGAGATCAGAGGCAGCACCTAGGCCCAGAGTTCAAGCCCCACAACAGTAATTTGTGCCTTTTAAAGCAGGATATCCCAAAAGGGATTAAAAGATTGATAATAAATTAAATACATAAAAATTAAGCATTCTTAGCTACTCAGGAGGCTGAGATCTTAGGATCACAATTTGAAGCCAGCCTGACTAGGAACACTGTGAGATTCCAATTAACTACCAAAAAGCTGGAAGTAGAGCTGTGGCTCAGTTGAGCAATATTCTTGAGCACTCAGACTCTTAGTTCAAGTCCTAGGATGAGCACAAAAAAATGATAAGGTTTGTAAGTCCTCCAAGATGTAAGTAATTTTTTTGTTGGTTGTGGGGCTTAAATTCTGGGCCTGGGCACTGTCCCTCAGCTCTTCAACTGAAGGCTAGTTAGGGTTCTACCACTTGAGCCACATTGCCACTTCTAGCCTTTTCTGTTTTATATGGTGCTGAGGAATTGAACCCAGGGCCTCATGCATGCGAGGCAAGCACTCTACCACTGAGCCACCTTCCCAGCCCTAAATAATCTTATACTCAGTCCATAAACTCACCTACCAAAAACATTAGGCATTCTTATGCATAAGTAAATCAAAGAAAAAGACAAATGGAAAGCAGAGAAAATATTTGAAATACATGTAAAAAATAATTAATTGCTATGCAATATTTAAGCTTTTTAAAACCAAAAAGAACAGCAATAACTCAGCAAAGAAATGTCCAAAAGGCACAAACAGGGAACTCACACTGAAAGAATAGCAAATAACTTTTAAGTACATGAAATGATTACCTGCCTTACTAAATTTAAAAACGTAAATTAACCAATTACAAGAATATTTGCAGCTAAGAAGGATTTGCTGTATCAGATGAAAGCCAAATTGCCAAGTTTGAATAGAGCCATGACTCTTAACGCTAGATAACATTGAACAAATCATTTAATATTTGTGTGTGCCTTCTAATTGAGTTAATAAATGTAAAGCCCTTAGAATGTTATTCCATACATTATAAGCCTTGCATGTTATTATTGCTCATTGTTATTAGTGTCATTGAAGTCCCAAACATAAGCTCATTTTTATTAGCGTACATTAGTTATACAGGGAGGTTTGGTTATATTTTCATAAATGTATACAAATGTATCCTGATTAACCTCACCCCATCACTCTCTTTCCCATCTTAAAACAATTTCAATAGGTTTCATTGTTCTGCCTTCTTTGCAAATCAACTACTTCGTTAACTGTATTCATTCTTATCACCTTCTCCAGTATCCCTTCCCCCTCCTACTGATACTTCCCAGAGTATGTTTTATTCTCCTGTCATTCCTTTTTTTATTGTGTTAAGATTGTACCAAAATGTTTCACCATGTTATTTCAGATGTGTATGTATTATATTTTAATCAGAATAATCCCCTCTGTTGCTTTCTCATTCCACAACCCTCAATCCCTTATTTATCATCACTTTTTGATATTTCTTATGTTACCTTCATACATGAATAAACAGTATTCACCCTCTATCTTTCTTTTCCCCTTTCCTCCTTCCTTATCTCCTGAATAATTCTATAGTTTGTCATGTTCTTTATATGTGGGAGTGGTATGTTTTTCACTGAAATGTGGGAGAAAGTGATGGAGATAGGAGAGGTAAAGGAGACACATTTACACTCACACAAAGCATACAGACAAATTTCATGTATAGACTAAGCAATTGTTTAGTGAATTTCAGTAATTAGTGTGTTGCACATTATAGAAAACTAGAAAATCTAGTGGAAAAACATCTTCTGATTCCCATTTTAAGCATGCAGAAACTGAGATTCTGAGAATGGATGGCATTTGCTTAAGGTTATAGGATTGAGTGGATCTGTAGAACCAGGCTTGAAACCCTTATTCTCCTAGCAACTAAGGTCAGGTTCTTTCCATTTATGAAGCCTGCCTTGTCCAAAACAATGAGCAAGAGCTTGTGAAGATGAGGAGAAAAAGTATGGTGGCCAATAGAAAATGAGACAAATAACTCAAATCTGGTACACATAAGAAAAATGTTCTATTTTCTTGTATTTATTTTTCTGACAGTCTTGGGGATTGAACTCATGACCTAATGCTGTCTCTGAGCTGTTTGCTCAAGACTAATGGTCTACCACTTGAGTCAGAGCTCCACTTCTGGCTTTTTGTTAGTTAATTAGAGATAGGAGTCTCATGGACTTTTCTGCCCCAGCTGGCTTTAAACCAGGATCCTCAGAACTCAGCCTCTTCAGTAGCTAGGATTACAGGTATGAGCCACCAGAGCTGGCTTTGTGTTTTCTTTTTTAAAAATCTCCATCAAATACTTATTTATATAATCATCTTGTTTAACACTTTTAGTATAAATTAATATAATTGAGAAGATCTTTGCTTTTCAACTGTTCTATTTTTCATCAAATAGTTTTAGTTGTAAAAGAGTAATTTTACTTGACAAAAATGTCCTTCAAACATGTTTGATGCTGGTGGCTCACATGTAATCCTAACTTCTCAAGAGGCTCAGATTTAAGGATCACAGTTCAAAGCCAACCTAGGAACATAAATCCATCAGATTCACCTCCAGTTAAACAACAAAAACTGGATTATATATGTGGCTCAACTAGTACAAAGCCAGCCTGTAACAGAAAAAAAAATCCAAGCAAGAAGTGTAGGACCCTAAATTCAAGCCTCAGTAGTAGCAAACTTAAAAAAAAATCTTTCAGTTTGAAAGTGTATATAGTAAAAAAAATGATTTCTTTGTTGCTTTATATGTCCTTCCCCCAGGGTATCCCTGTTTTCACTGTATTTGATATTGTATAATTTGTGGAGGGGAAGGGAAAAAAATTGTTTAAATAGGGATACAGGTTGACCCATTGCAACAATGTACAAGACATTATGTCAAAAAACGAACTTTACAACTTTAGCTGGTGGGGGGGGGAGTGGGGGAGGGAGGAGATAGGAAGGGATGGGAAGGGAAAACAAAGGAGGAGGCAACAATGCTTGATAAGAAATGTACTCATTACACTCCCACCAACAATGAAGTAAGGTTCCCTTCTGTCCACATCCCCTCCAGCATCTGTTGTTATTAGAGTTCTTGATTATAGCCATTCTAACTGGGGTGAGGTGGTATCTCAATGTTGTTTTGATTTGCATTTCTTTTATGGCTAGGGAGGTTGAGAATTTCTTCATGTGGCTATCGGCCATTCTTTCCTCTTCAGAGAAGTTTCTCTTTAAGTCTTTAGCCCACTTATTTATTGGGAAGTTGTTTCTTTGAGAATTTGTTGTTGGAGGATTTAATTTTTTGAGTTCCAGGTATATTTTAGGTTCCTCAAAGACTCCACATAGAACTCCCCTATGACCCACCAATCCCACTTTATGGGCATTTATCCAAATGATTACAAACAAGACCACACTAAAGCTACCAGTACAGCTATGTTTATTGCAGCATTATTTACCATAGCTAATTTATGGAACCAGCCCAGATGCCCCTCAGTAGATGAATGGATCAAGAAAATGTGGTATATATACACAATGGAATTCTATGCCTCCATCAGAAAGAATGACATTGCCCCATTTGTTAGGAAATGGAAAAACTTGGAAAAAATTATATTAAGTGAAGTAAGCCAGGCCCAAAGAAACATAGGTCCCATGGTTTCCCTTATTTGCAATATCTAGTATATGTACGAGTCAAGCGGAAAAGGACAGATAATGTGATGTCAGGAAAATGAACCCTTAGATATGTATTTTAATGTTTTTTCTTTCATACATGTGTTTCTATTTGTATGTCCCTCCCCCACAGTATAACCCCTGCTTTTACTGTATTTGATGTTGGTATAATTTGTGGAGGGGAAGGGAAAAAACAAATTGTTTAAATAGGGTTACAGGTGGACCCCTTGCAACGAGATGTACAAGAGGTTATATAGAAAAACTAACTTTACAACTTTTGGGAGGGAGGGGGAGCGGGGGTGGTAGAGCTGGGAAGGGATGGTAGGGGGAAAACAAAGAAGGAGGCAACAATGCTCAATAGGAAATGTACTCATTACCTTGTTCATGTAACTGTAACCCCTCTGTACAGTATTTTCACAATAAAGAAAGTAATCCTTCCTTTCTCTCTAGAATTTGATCCTCTAAATCTCTCCTCTATTGTTGGCATTTTTTTTCTTTTTTCTTTTTTTTTTTTTGGTGGGGGAATCCTGGGGCCTGAGCACTGTCCCTGAGCTTCTTTTGCTCAAGGCTACCCTTCTACCCCTTGAGCCACAGTGTCCCTTCTGGCCTTTTATGTTTATGTGGTACTGAGGAATCGAACCCAGGGCTTCATGCATGCTAGGCAAGCACTCTACCATTCGGCCACATTCCCAGCCTTGTTGGCATTTTTTAAAAATGAATTGTTTCAGAATTATTATGTGCCTATACAAATAAAAGGAATTTCATGTCCCATAATGGGAGCACTCAAAACGTAGTTTTACAAATTTCTTGTTGTTTAACATGATAATATCAGCTCCGATGGAATTAATTCACTTTTTAAATAGATGGCTTAGTAGTGCATTGATTGTTTGTGCCATGATATATGTAGCATATCCTATACTGATGGCCATTTGTTATAATCAATAATGCTTTTAATAAATTTCTTTTAGACTTGGATAGTGAACACCTGCAGGAAACTCTCAGCAACAGAATTGCTAGATCAATAAACTATCTGATAGAAAGTATAAAATCTCTCTGTCCTGAGGTTGATATAGGTGGAATCAAGAAATTAGGAAACCTGATCTGGCTGAGAATAAATGGCCTAGATTCTAATAAAAAATTCCAACCCATACTTGTGACATTAACAGAGTGACTTGTGACATACAGGAGTGTCTTCCTGACCTGAAACTCTGACAGCCTTTGAAAAATGACAGCCCTGATTAGTCTGACCATCAAAGGCCCAGAACTCCCACCCAAAGTGAGGGAGGTGTTGACCAGGCACACTTCTTTCTGGCTGTTAATGACACACACTTAGCCACTTTTCCAAGAATGGATACCCCCATGTCCTCTAACACAAATAAAACCCAGGAGCTTAAACCTCAATCACAGCACTCTTTCTTGAGCCTGACTGCTCTTCCACCTGGAAAGTGCACTTTTGCGTTAAATAAACCTACTCCTGCATAAGTGTCTTTTATATATGTCCTTAAATTCTTTGTTCAAGGAATACCAAGAACAATGCCTTGTTTACTACTCCTGGTGTTCCTTTGTTAACATCATGTCACCAGACATGTCACTATTGGTAGCTCATTACAGTAATCCTAGCTACTCAGGGGGTGAGATCTGAGGATCCAGATTTGAAGCCAGCCCAGGTAGACAAATCTAAGTTCCTTCCAATTAACCAGCAAAAAGCCAAAAGTGGAGGTATGGTTCAAGTGGTAAAGGGCTAGACTTGAGTGAAAAAGCCAAGTGGAAAACAACCTCTGGATTCAAACCTCAATAATAGCACACACACACACACACACACAATTTCTTTTATACTTGGCACTGATCTACAAAGTTTGAAGGTATTTACTCAATTAACTTTGATAACAGTCCAATTAAATGTACACTGCCTCTTCCATATTATAAAAGAAGTACGTGAGGCAAAGAAAGATAGTAGAGCTGGAAGGTAGCAGGATTTGTACTTAGCATCTTTTTATCCTTCTACCCCACTGAAGTTGCCCTCTTTTCTGCATTCAGTGGCCAAAGTTCTCTTCCTTACTGCACAGGAGAAAGGCAGACAGAAATGACTCACTGGCATTTAATAGGGATCAATATATTAAACTGAACTTGAGCAATGTTCGACACAGGCATGCTACAAATAGCATCCAGGAGGCAATTTCTCTTGGCTTGATTGGGCTTGTTAATTAGTGAGCTGGTTTTCTTTCATGACTTTCTCTAGCACATAGCCAATTCTTCGGGGTTTCATTTTTCACCTTCCAACAAGGTAGTACAGAGCTTGACTAACAAGTGCAAGACCCTGAGTTAAAAAAAAAGAAAGGATGATAAAGAGTTAGAATAAATAACCTAACAGTGCACTACAAGGAACTAAAAAAAGGAACAACTTTCATTTTTTCAAGGAGAAAGTAATATAGATTAAAGCAGTGATAAATTAAATAGAGAAAAATCAATTATTTTCACTGTTGTAGAGCCTCTGCTTTCCATATAAATTTTAAAAGAAGCTGCATTATATCTATGAAAAGAGTCTTTTAACTTTTTGAGAGGGATTTCATGAAATGTATAGTGTAAATTGGCATGCTTGCAATATTGAATCTTTCAATCCATAAACATAATGTTTCACATTTACTCAGATTTTCTTCATTTCTGGCATATTTAGATTTTCATTCATTTCTGGTGTGATTGTGTGCATGTGCCAGTACTAGGGCTTGAATTTAGAATCTTACATTTGCTCAACCTGACTGGCATTGCTGGCACTCTACCATTTGAATCATGCCTTCAGCCCAGCTTTTTGCTGATTATTTTTGGACATGGAATCTTGTGGACTTTTCTTCCCAGGCTACCTTTGAATGTCAGTACTCTAGATCTCAGCCTCCTAGTTTCTTAATCCTATAGATGTCAGTCTTCTAAGTAGGTAGCTAGCATTACACACATGAGCCATAAGAACCCAGCTCTTTGATTTCTTTCATCAGCATTTTATAGATTTTAGGATTTAAATGCATACCTAGTATCCAATTTTTTAGAAAATATTTAGGAAATAACAGTATTGTGCATTTTTAATTTTGTTTTTCACATGGCCGTTGTTATTTTACAGAAATGTTTGATTTCTATTTCATTGTATTTTATTAGGTATATTAATTGCACAAAGAGATTTTATTGTGATATTTTCATGAATATAATATATTTTGATCAAATGTACTCCCATTATACTTTCTTATCTCCCTTTACAGTTTTGTCATTCTTAACATGCTTCATTATTCTAGTTGTATGCATGTGTATGCACTTATATTCATGAGATGCAAGGTTTGCAATTTACTTTCCTGTGATGTTTTTATTCATTTTTGGTATGATGGTAATGCTGGCCTCAGAAAATGGACATCTATTTTCTAAAAGAGATTGTGTGTAAAAATTATTAATTGCTGTTTAAATGCTTGGTAGCATTCCCTAGTGAAACCATCTGGGCCTGGAGATTTGTTTTACAGGTATGTTGCAATAAAAATTCTGTTTTTACAATCATTACAAATATGTTCATGTTTTATACTTCACCTGACATGAGGTAGATTTTGTGGATTTTGAGAAATTTGGTCCATTTCTTTTATGATACCAAATTTATGAACATTAAGTTCTTTGTAGTATTCCATTATTTTCCTTTAAATGGCTGCAGAATTTGTAGTGACAGCTGCAGATCTCTGATATGGGTGATCTGTGACTTATGTTTTGTTTTATTTTCTTCAAAATATCTTCCTAAGTTTAGATGCAATTATGTCCAACTAATAATGGTTTTTGAAAAATTCAGATTTTGCTTTGCTAATTTTCCTACTATTTTTCTTTGTTCAATTGAGTCTACTCTTACTAACTAAATTAGTATCTGCTTGCCTTGGGTTTTTTCTTTCTAGTTCCTTGAGGTAGAAACATATTTTTAATTCAGATCTTCTTTTCTAAAGTAAGCATTACTCAGTTCAAGTCATGCTTCATATATTTCATAATTCTGTTTTCTTTTTCACTCCATTCTATGTAATTTTTAAAGAATTCCTACACTATTCTCAAAATTTTACTGATTCTCCTGTTGTTTTTCTGATTTTAGTTTTGAATTTGATTTCATTATGGTAAAAGAACATATTATATGGTGGCTAATGTTTTTATATATTTTTGTTTATTTCAAAGTTAGTCATACTTGTTTATAATGGCTGCTTTAAAGATCTTTGCCAGATGATTCAAATATCTGATTCATCTCAGTGTTGGCGTGGAGTTGATTTTCTTTTCTTATGGAAAAGTTGTGATTTTACTGTTCTCGTGGTGATGAGCAATTTCATTTTTTCTCCTGTTAATGTTTTTTTTCCTCTAGCTTTATTTAGGTATAATTGACACATGAAAATTACGTACATTTAAGGTGCACATCACGATGTTTTTATATGTGTATCAAATCAACAAACACATTACCTCCCATAGCTACTCTGTTTTGGGGGCAGGGGCAGGTGAGTATAATAAAATCTACTATCTACTCTCAGAAAAATTTAAATACATAGTACCTTATTTACTGTAGGCAACATGTACAATGACTGTCCACAGTTTATTCATGTTATAACTGTTATATATTAATGTTATAACTGTACCCTTTGATAAATATCTGATCCCTTCTACTTTGTTTCTTTATGTCTGATATTTTTAAATTTATAGATTGTGTGTGTGTGTGCGCGCATGTGTGTTTGCGCATGTGTGTGTGTGTGTGTGTGCGCATATGCTCAAGTGTGCCTGTGCTAGGGTTTGAACTCAGGAATGTGGCACTGTGCTTTAGCTTTTTTTGCTGAAGGCTAGTGCTCTACCAATTGAGCCACAGCTCTGCTTTCGGCTTTTATGGGTAGGTAATTAGAGATGAAAGTCTCACAGATTTTCCTCCTGAGCTGGCTGTGAACTGTGATCCTCAGATCTCAGCTTCCTCAGTAGCTAGGATTACAGGTCTGAGTAATCAGCACCAAGTTTAAGAGTTCTTTTATAAGACTAATAATTTGTGGATGTATTACAATTTCTGTATGTGTGGGGGGGGTTCCAGTCCTGGGCTTACGCTCAGGTCCTGGACATTGTTCCTGAGCATTTGTGCTCAAGGCTAGCGTTGTATCAATTCAGTTATAGCTCCACTTCTGGCTTTTTTCTGGTTCATTGGAGATAAAAGTCTGATGGACTTTCTGCCAGGGATGCCTTCAAATCAAAATCTCCAGGTCTCAGCCTCTTTATTAGCTAGGATTATAGGTATGAGCCACCAGTGTCCAGCTACAATTTCTTTATATTGTGAAAATGTAAATTGGTACAACCATTATAGATACCAGTATGGAGGTTCCTCAAAGTTTAAAAAGAAAACATTCAGTTCAATTTTTGAGATATAACTAAAGGGCTGAGTGATTGAGTGTATACTAGACCATACTAGTACCATTTGACAGAATGGGATGGTGATTTTCTTCACCTCTTTTCAGATGAGTAGAATGCACGTTTAACTCTCTCTTCCTAATGCTGCTGATAGCTCAATGATAGTAAGCTATCATATTGCACTTTTTCCTTGCTTCCATGTGAAGGTACATGATGAATTCCTCCCTGGGTTCCTTGACATTATAGGAAAAGGAAGTAGAAGAATAACTTCACTGTATGTTCCTGAAGAATAAGAGTTAAATACCAAGTCAGCAATGACCACTGTACCAGGGGAGGGATGTAGCTGACTCCCCAAGGCACCCCTTTCCTCCTCATAGTGTGTCATGGTTGGAAGCTCAGTTTCCCCCTAGAGTTTCAGTGTCTTTAGAAGGAGGAGGAAACCAGGCATAGTGGCTCATGCTTATAATCCTAGCTACTACTAGCTACTAGCTAGGATCCTAGCCTACTCAATAGGCTGAGGTTTGAATTGAGGTTTGAAGCCAGCTCCACCAGGAAAGTCTCCAATTAACCAACAATAAGCCAGCAGTGAAGTTGTGGCTCAAATGTTGAGAATACCAGAGTTGAATGAAAAAGTCAAGAGTTCAAGGCCCCGAGTTCAAAGCCCAGTACCAACACATCAAAAAAGAAGATAAAGAGGGGGAAGTAGAGTATCAGCTACCTTGTAAGTAACACCGTTTTCTACCTCTTTAATATTGGTGGATGTGGCCATACAATTTCTCATTTGACTGGGTGGATACAAAGCTTGTAGGGAAAGTGGAGATACTTACTAACCTCAAGATGCACTCCCTTTCTCAATCTCAATGATTTTGGAGGATAGAGGTAGAGTATCAGTTGCCAGTGGTTGTCACTGATCTAAGGTAGGTGGCTAAGGCCTGAAGTGACTAAGGCTACCTTATATTACCTGACTACATCTTGCTTCTGATGGGTAGAAATGGAGGTTCAATTGTGTTCATGCATTTTTATTGTTATTATAAAGGTTATTTACATAGAGTTTATAGTTATGTAAGTCATGCAAAGAATGCATTTCTTTTGTGACAATGTCACCTCTTCCCTCCTTCTCCCAGTTTTTCCCTCCCGCCCCTAACCCACAAGTCTATAGCTCATTTTCAGTGTCTAATGAGTACCACTGCTGCATTTGTTCACCCGTTGTTCCTCCATTTCTGAGCCTCTCTTACCCTCCTAAATGAACAAACAAGACAAAAGAAAAAGAAAACAAAAACGGCACACACACAAAAAAACCTCTTGTTTCCATTTCCCGGAGTTCATTTTGATAAATATCATTTTAAATAATCAGATGCACATAGGTATTGCACCTTTGTGTTCCTCTCCTAAAAATATCCTCCTTGAGTCTCACTAAGTGTGAATGCCTGTATAATTTAGCATGTTTGTGTTCTTTTTCTTTTACCATCTGGTGTGTTTATTTGTAGATTTATAGCTACATTCTAGATACCACAAATGAGGGAAACCCTGTAGTCTATGTTTCTCTGGATCTGGCTTACTTCACTTAATGTATTTTTTTACAAGTCTTTCCACTTCCTAACAAATGGTACAATATCATTCATTCTGAAAGATGTGTATATATGCCACATTTTCTTGATTCACTCGTCCACTGAGGAGCACCTGGGCTGATTCCATATCTTGGTTATGGTAAAAAAAAAATGCTCCAATGAACACTGTTGTGCTGATAGATTTAGTGTATTCTCGTTTGTGTTCTATTGGATAAATGCCCAGGAGTGGAATTGCTGGGCAATAGGGTAGCTCTATGTTCAGTCTTTTGAGGAACCTCCATACCGATCAATTTTTAATTGTATCTCACTGACACTACTCTTTAAAGGCCACTTCTCCTTCCTTCAGGTAGAAAGTAGAGCTCAGCTCCCCACTTCATCCAGTACTATACTATACTGGAGGGAAAATCACATCACTCTTTGGTTCTTCCTAGAGAAGGATGAATGATAGTTTCCTACTTGCTCAGGGGATAGGTGATAATCTTCTCATCCTGCCACCACAATACCACTAGAAAGACTAATTCTGCATAGCACAGGAAGTAGGGAATGATATGGGAGATCAGCTCCCCATTTGCGCCTGTAACATTACAATATTATCAAGTAACATTATTACTAGAAAAGTTTGTTTGTTATTCCACAATTTTCAAGTTCCTTTGGTTATGGAGAACAGCAAAGCTTTTCTATCATCTACGTCTGTGGACAATTATAGGGTGGAAATTTCTCAAGTACCCTGTGTAGTATAAATAGGAAATGAAAAGGCAGTGCAGAAACTTGCCCTGGTTTGCTCTTAAAGTCCCAAGATCCTACGTCTTCCTCTTTTCCTCCTTCACTCTTCTTAGTTAATTTTTGCTATGTCTAGGATTTTTCTGTTTTGAGAGGAAGAACCTTAGTAGGCATATCTAGTCCATCTAGGCAAAACCAGAATCCTTCATATTTAGTTGATTTAATTAACTGTGTATAGAGAGCATTTTTAATGGGGATATAAACTGCCTTGGTTCATACTTCTATCACTTGTAAGTTTTTTCTCTGGTAATAGGGTAATAGGGTTAAAAGTGAGGGCCTCAAGCTCACTGAGTAGGTATTCTACAACTTGATCCACACCGCTAGCCCTTTTCCTTTAGTCGTTTTTCAGATAGGGTTCTGCAGTTATTGCTCTAGATCAGCCTAGACACAATCCTCTCACCTATAACTCTCACATAGCTGCACCTAAACACATCCTGCTTTTTTGTTGAGGAGAGCTGTCTTTAACTTTTTGCCTTGGCTAGCATTGAACCATGCCTGATTTTCCTAACTCTGAGTAGCAACTTGAGTAGTTGTGATTATAGCCATGTACTAATGCTCCTGGCTTGATCCACATCACTCTTATCTTTGGTTATTATAAAAGCTGCCAAAGCTGGTTTTCTGATTAACATCATGTAATCTTTGATTGCATTACTTCACTAACTTTGGAGTTAGGCCTAGATTTGAATTTTTATTAAGCCATAGGAACATGGGTAAGAACCTTTTACACACTTTTGATTTCCTTTTGTCAAATGCATTCCTTGTTATCTGCCTCAAATGTAGGTTGTCGTATTTTACTTAGTATAAATATTGTGGTAGTATGTACTTCATATATAACTATTATAAAGCCACAGGCACATTTAAATAACATCTTTGTGTCTAGACTCCATTTTGTGTAGACTTCTGCCTAACATTGCTCATTTTTTCAGACCCACCTAGTAACTTCATTGTTCTTAGAGAAACTATAATATCCAGAAAGTTTAAAGGCTTGGTTTTGATGCCAAACCACACTCTGGTCAACTTGCTGAGCTAGTTGACTACATATGCCTCATCATCTGCTACATAGATCAAACACTCCACATTCCATTCCACTACCCACAATCATATAACCTTCACTTTCCAACTATCCTTAAAATCTCACTCTGGCTGGGCATCAGTAGGTCACGACTGTAATCCCAGCTACTCAGGAGGCTGAGATCTGAAAATTGTGGTTCGAAGCCAGCCCTGGCAGGAAACTCCATAAGACTCTTATCTCCAATAAACTACTCAAAAATCACAGAAGGGGCACTGTGGCTCAAGTGGTAGAGAGAATGCCTTGAGCAAAAGAAGCTCAGAGACAGAGCCCAGCTCCAGAGCTCAAGCCCCAGGACTAGCAAAAAAAAATCTCACTCTGATTAAGCAATGAGGCCAAATAATGCCTATGGTATTAGTCCTTCTTCTCTTGGAAAAAAAATTAACATTTGTTTCCTTGTTTGCAAAGTCACCTCTTGCTGAATTCCCAGCTGGATTCCCCAGACCTAGAAGTTATAACTATGATAATCTTCCCAAAGTGCATATTTGAACAAGACACTACCCTCTCAAAAATCTCTGATTGCCTTTCTAAATCTAAGCTCCTTAATTACAATCAAAGCCTTTGAGGATGTGACCCATCTTCAGTTCTAGCCACTAGCTGTTGCGTCTGTTATAAGCCTCCCATACAGGCATTGCTATTTAACTCTTTGAACACTGGCACTTACTTACATGTTCTATTTGTTCTCTCAAAAATATCTCCCTTACCTCTCTTTTGGTATTTATCTTTTATGAGCTAGATTACCTGAGATACTATCTTTGATTGCTGTTTTGCATTCTCTTACCTCTCAGCCTGCCCCTCCACAAACATTTAAGCCAAACATATTCTCCTCCTAGGCCTAGTTTATTTTCTTCCACCTCCCATACAAATTCTTATTACAACATGATCACACTATAGTAATTATTTGTATATATGTCTGTCATTCCTCACCCCTCTTCGCACTCTTGAAAATTCAAGAGTGATGGCTGTTGCCAGCATCTAGAGAAGTGCCTGACAGACACTAAATAAATGTTTATTGAACAAAATGATTTAAAAGCACTATTGCTTAGAAGTTAATCTACTTTGCCATTACGTGTCTTAAATAAAACAGCAGAAATGTTGCAGAATGCTCCTGGATTCAGGCAAGATTAAAATGGGGGGAAAAAATCTCTAAAAACTGTGTGGAAAGGTTTCTGCTTTTCCCTCTCCAACTACTTTCTATCTCGGTCTCTTTGTTCCTTAAATCACTGGAGTTCTTCTTTTAAAAAATATGGTAAATATATAATGAAAAATTCCCCATTTTGAAATGTATAGTTCAGTGGCATTAAGTACATATACATTGTCATTTATCACCAGAATTATTTTCCAGAACTTTTTTGTCTGCCCATAATGAAACTCTATATCCATTAAATATGCTCTACTCTCTTTTCGGATCAAAACTTGGTAACCACTATATTACTTTCTGTTTTTATGAGTATGACTCTTTTAGGTACAGAGGTACCTCATATAAGTAGACTCCTTTTATATTCCATTTTGTGACTAGCTTATATTATATTCCTTCAATGTTCATCAGTGTGTACCATGTCAGAATTTCAATAAATTACTTATATAATTTATTCATTCATGCTTGGACATTGCAGTTGTTTCCATCTTTCAGCTATTGTGAATAATGCCACTGTGAACATAGGTATACAAATACCTATTTGATTCTACAATTTCAATTAATTGTGGTTACATATCCTATTAAAAATCTGAGTTTCTGATTTTTTAAGATTGGAAGAAATGAGTTATATCATTTCTATGTTGAACCCTGAATTGAGGAAGGTCTGAAAGAGCAAAAGGTTTCTCGCTCTCTTATTTGTTTCTGAGATTTGAACAAAATTTAGCCAACTCTAAGAGTTTCCTTTATATCTGTAGAACCAGTTAGAATCTCATTTTTTCTGGTCGGTCGTGGGGCTTGAACTCTGGGCCTGGGTGCTGTCCCTCAGCTCTTCAGCTCAAGGCAAGCGCTCTACCACTGGAGCTACAGCGCCACTTCCGGTTTTCTGGTGGTTTATTGGAGATAGGTGTCTCACAGTCTTTCCTGCCCGGGCTGGCTTTGAACGGTGATCCTCAGATCTCAGCCTCTTGAGTAGCTAGGATTACAGGTGTGAACCACCAGCGCCAGGCTAGAATCTCATTTTTGAAAAGATAGTACAAGTAGATGGGATGATCGGAAAACTGAAGAGCTGAAGAATCTACCTAATAGTGATGTCAGTAAACCTGACACCAAAATGCTAAACTATCTATGAATAGACAAAAATACTCATGATTTTGGTAGAACCTAATTTGGTCAACTGAATGGTTTTCTGGTTATCATTCCATGATCCAAAATCAACTCCGGTGAACAAAGTTTAAGGAGCCTTGGTGAAATCTCAGCCAAATCAACAATGTTGAATAATCTGATTTCATTCAGCTACTCATTTTGCTAAGCATGACATAGATGCACAGAAGGGAATGGGCCAGTCTACAGTATTGCAGCTTTTAAATCCACCGACATTTCTGTAGCTACCCCATAGACAAGGAAATCAATCAGTAAACCCATCTTTGTCATCTGACATCCAGTCCAGGAACTGAAAAGTTGCTATTTTTAGTACACTTCTTTCCTACAGCAAAGAGACAGCATTAAATCCATTCCAGTTAAATCATGAAAGTTTGCTTGTGAATTCAAACAACTCTTGTGATGCAAATTAAGTCACTTTAGAATTCTTCCAGAATAACAAAGAGCCCTTTCCCATAAATAGTTCTGTAAAGGTCAGAAATCTGCAGAAGTTGGGAACCTGATATTCTAGTTAAAGCTCTGCCACCCACTCATGTTTTTTGGCCTTAGTTTTCTTGTCTACAGAATGGGGATGATAGTTCTCACTCAACTTTACAAGTTTTTATGGACAGAGAATTAGGGACATTAAAAATATGTAATTAAACTTTTTACTAATATGAGATGTCATTATTATGGGAAGAAAAGAAACATTGGAATTCCAGTCCATATCTAACATAGCTTGACTATAGAGCAAGTATATATAACCTGGACTTCATATTAAACTTAGAGAAAAGTGTCCACGAACTCCACTAACAAGTGATACAACCCCTCAAATCAGTACAGAATTTTGTTATTTTATGACTCATCAGGGAGAGAAACATCATATTGCTCATCTCAGCAACTCAAAGCGGTCCAACCTTGAGTTGGAATTCAAGAAACTGAGGCCTTTGAATTTCACATTGCTATACTCTTTTTCTAATAGTCAAAAAAATCATGTGTCTATATATCATATATGCTTCTCACAGTAGTCTAGTAAGATAGACACTTTTTTGTTGTATGCCATTCTTGGGCTTGAACTTGATTCCTGGGCACTGTCCCTAAGCTTTTTTTGTTCCATGCTAGCAATTTACCACTTGAGCTACAGCTCCACTTCTGGCTTTTTGGTAGTTTACTAGAGATAAAAATCTTGGAGACTTTCCTGCTTGGGATGGCTTTGTACCCCAATCCTTGGATCTCAGTCTCCTGAGTAACTAGGATTTATGGGCCTGAACCACCAGTGTCTGGCTAAATAGGTGTTTTTCATTGCAATTTTTCAGAGAAGGTGGGTAAAAGTTGATGCTAGCCCAAGAGCCAGTGGGTCATATCTGTGATCCTAGCTACTCAGGAGGCTGAGATCTGAGGATCACAGTTCAAAGCTAGCCTGGGCAGGAAAATCTGTGAGTCTCTTATCTCCAGTTAACCACCAAAATTCTGTAAATGAAGCTGTGGTTTAAAGCAATTAGAGCAACAGCCTTGAGCAGAAAAGCTCAGGGCTATTGCCTAGGCCCTCAGTTCAAGCCCCACTGACAGCACACACACACACACACACACACACACACACACACACAGAGGCCCCTCTTCTGTTCTCCCCTTCTCCTCTATCAATCTCTGTGCATTTACAAAGGGAACAAAGGAAGCAATGGTAGACTATGTGGACAATTAACAGAAATTTAAAATCAAATTTGTTTTTATAAAGGTGATTTGTGTCATCCCCCATATTACCACCTTTGGGGTTTATTTTCTCCCTTTGCAAATGAGCAGGCATTGTATGCTCAAAGGCTTCATTGGTTTTGAGATGTAATACCCCTTTTCTCCTTTCTCCAGCAATGCATCTTCTTGAATAGTCTGTCTTCATAATGTGAGTTCCAACTCTGCCATTGTGTTATTGGGTAACCTTGATGGAGACACTGCCTTATCCTAGTCTCATCTGCACAATGGTGTGGGATTGAGCTCAATCAGTCCTTTTATGTTGTGGCCTCTTTTGAGATTTGGGAACTATTACCAATCAGGGGTCTTGGTAACCAAAAGAGCACTAAAACTTCTATGAAGACGAATAAAATGTGCTTTGAATATATGAACAGTATTGAATCACCCTCCTTTCCCTTTCCCTTTCTTTCCCTTTCTCTATCAGTATGTATTTTCAGGCTGGCTCAGCACTCTCAGTCCTGCATCAGCTGCTCCAGTAAGCTAGGGTTATAAGTCTGCATTATGTTGCCTGGCTAACACTACTTTTTTTTAAAAAAAAAGTATGGTTAAATACTGTTGATTAGTCACTGAAATGCTCATATTACTTGAATTGTTACAACTGCCAGCATCATTTGGGGCTTAATACAATTATCCTATATAGTCCTTACCTCAATCCTGAGTTAACTAGTAGTTTTCTTGCCATTTTAGAGTTGAGGAAGCAGATCCAAAGTCCCTTGTAAAGTATGTGATAGAACTTGGGTTACTTAGCTGATCTTCTAAATTCTTCCCTGACATCTCATCTTTTCCTTTGCCTGACAATTGCTTATGATATTTTGCCTTTGGTTAGGGTCTATATCAAATAGTGGGGAAAGCGCCAATGTTGCATTTGCATTAGGAAACTGTCCTAATTGTGTCTAGTTTAAAAAGAAGTGGGGAATAAGCTATCTCATTTGAAATCAGAAATTCCAAGAATAGCTCCAGGAAGAAGACAGTCAAAATATGCTCATCTCACTCCCCACATCTTCTCTCTGGCTAGCTTCCCATCTTCTTCCCAGAACCACAGTCCCCTTAGAGCACCCAGGTTATGATCTAGGAGTTTCCAGATCCCACTTAGACTTGCCCCCTCAACTCTGATGTTATCATTGTATTGCAATCAAAAAAGAAATTATTGATTTCTACCAGCAAAGAAAGAGCACATCCAGGAGGCCAGCTCATTAGTCTTCAGTAGAGAATAATTATGTTTCCAACTTGACAGTTGGAATGGCCTTAAAGGACAGGAGGTGTTCATGGTGTGCAGTCAGAGGCTGTACCAGCTAGCCAAAACAAACCCCAGCAAAAGGTGGAACACTTATATCACAGCTGAAACAGTAATCTTACATGATGTGAGGGACATGGACAAGTGAGCCACAGTGCTTTACGTTTGTAAGGCTAACTAGGGTTCCTCTCTCTAAATGAAGGGGATGGGGTAAGTGTGTTCTAACATTAGCCTTTGTACGTCTGGTCATTCCACGAGTTTCATGTTTCTTCTTGCCACTTCTCTTTCTCCCAGGTCATATTTGTCTCATATTTTCTTTAAAAAAACAATAAAAACCAGATTGAGATGTTGATAATTTATTATATGCTTTCATGTCAATATATCAAGGTCCCACAATCAAGAAAAAAGCATGATTTGTTTTGTGTGACAAACCTGGTGCTTGAACTCAGGCACTGTCTCTTAGTTTTTTCACTCAGGGCTTGCACATTAGCACTTGAGCCTCAGCCTCACTTCTAGCTTTGTGGTGGTGAAGTGGAAACAACAGTATCATGGACTTTCCTTCCCTGCCTGGCTTCCTGAGTAGCTAAGATTACAGGTGCCACTAGCACCCAACATGTTATTTGATTTGAATTACAGTCTCTGTCATTCTCAGGCTTAAAAAATCATACCAGAAGTTTTAAATGTAAATTCTTTCCAGTACCTTGCAACTATGTTTATTGCAGCACTATTTACAATAGCTAAGATATGTAACCTACCCAGATGCACCTCAGTAGACACATACATACATATGTGTGTGTGTGTGTGTGAATTTTATACTTCCATCAGAAAGAATGACACTGCCCCATTTGTTAGGAAATGGAAAGACATGGAAAAAATCATATTAAGTGAAGTAAGCCAATCCCAAAGAAATTTAGGTTCCATGATTTCCCTTATTTACAATAATTAGTACACATACAGGATAATCTTATCAGATAAGCTGAAAAGCTCAAAAACTCTGTACATATGTCCATATAAGATGCTACTAAGTAAAATGAACCCCAAGATACAGGCACAAGAGGTCTGTCTTTGTTGTTGTTGTTTTAAATGTACTATGTAATTTTTTTGTTTCCTTTGTATGTTCTTCCTCCTATGGTATATCCCCTGTTGTCACTGTACTTGATTTTGGTACCCTGCATCTTGTGTATACATTTGTCTAATCTGGAGAGGGGAAGGGGAATAACAAAACGCTGAAATAAGGACACAGGATGACCTATTGCAACAATGATACCCACAGGACAGTATATTGGAAATGAACTTTATAACTTCGGGCGGGGCGGGGGGTGGCTTGGGGTGGAGTGGGGAGGAGTGTAGGAGGTAGGAGAGGGAAGGGATAGTGAGAGAACAACAAGGGAAGGGGTAATAATGATCGGCAAGTAATGTACTCATTGCCTTACTCATGTAACTGTAATCCCTCTGTACAGCATCTTTACAATAAAATACAATTTAAAAAATAAATGTAAATTCTGCAGAAAAGAGTTGTTAACAAGTGTAATATAGAAGAAAAAAAGAAAGAAACCTAAAGAACTTGGGTGTGGCTTTAAGAATGTGAGGTAGGGGCTGGGAAGGTAACTCAGTGGTAGAGTGCTTGCCTTACATGCCTGAGGCCCTGGGTTTGATTCCTCAGCACCACATAAGCAAAAAGGAAAAAGTCAGAAGTGGTGCTGTGGCTCAAGTGGTAGAGCGCTAGCCTTGAGCTGAAGAGCTGAGGGACAGCACCCAGGCCCAGAGTTCAAGGCCCCACAACCGGACCCCCCCCAAAAAAAAAGAATGTGAGGTAGTGAGTTCAAGCCCCAATTCCAGCACACAAAAAAATAAACCTAGTACAACTTGTGGAAGTCAACGAGCAATATATTTCTTAACTGAACATCTTATCATACTCTTTATGTTCTCAGATAATATGTATTAGGATCCTGTAAGAGGATTTCCATATATGTAGTGTTTTGGTCCTGCATAGGATTCCCAGAGAATTCTCCCTCATCACCCAGGAGTATGTTTCAAGGCCAAAATTTAAAAAAAAAATTCTGGAAAGTTTTCTTAGATGCTTGGCAATTAGGTCTTAGCCCCTATTCTCAGATGGTTTGCAAAAAAGTAGTGGTGTCCTCTCTTGCCTTTCCATATTTCTCTGCCAAGGTAAACATTCTCAGGACAGGTATTTGCTCAGAATACCTTCAATTTTTTTTCAGGTTTTGTTCTTCATAAAATCAACTAGTTAATGCTACAAATTGGTTTGAAATTCAGCTAAAGCCCTGTATGTTGAGCTTCACTCTGAGCTTGGCTTATTTTTCTCACTAACTCCCCGTAAGAAGGTACATTTTTGTGTGTGTGCCACTACTGAGGCTTGAACTTAGAACCCGAGTGCTATTGCTTGGCTTTTTTGCTTAAGACTGGTTCTATGCCAATTGAGCCACACCTCCACTTCTGCACTTTTGTGGTTAATTGAAGACAAGATTCTCATGCACTTTTCTGCTTAGGCTAGCTTCAAACCTCAATCCTAAAATCTCAGCCTTCTGAGTAGCTAAGATTATAGGTGTGAGCCACTATCACCTAGTAGATACATTTTTATAGCTTCTAAAAAAGCATCATTTGTGCTATGGACTATAATGTTACCATTTAGGTACTCCGCACCTATTATCATCTCACAGCATGACTTTGGGCAGGTCACTTGCTTTCCTCTCTGGCTTACTTCTGTAGATGCAATTTATGGATTAAAAGGTTAATATATTAAGGAAAGGACAAAAGAGAATGAAACAGGTGAAGGAAAAATGGCAAGCCTGAGGGAAGAACAAAGACTGGGAAAAAACAGTGCTGTATGTAGAGAAAGAAGCCTTTAGATTCTGTGTAACTCCTATGAATATCCTCCTTTTGTCTCACTATGTGACTGTCTAGAGACCTGTATAATTTATCATGTCCCCGTGTATTTTTTAACCATCCAGTGATTTTACTTGCAGATTCTATTTAACACAAGTGAGGGAAACCATGCAACCTGTTTCTTTCAGTCTGGCTTACTTCACTTAATAAAATTTCTTCAAATTCTTTCCATTTCCTTATGAATAGTATGATATTATTCTTTCTGATAGAAGCATAGAACTCCATTGTGCATATATATCACCCTCTGTACATCACATTTACAATAACAATAAAATATATATTTTAAAAAAGAAAAACTATTCAAATTCAGGAAACATAGTCATACCTAATTTATCTGAAGTAATAAATTAGCAGTTCCATATTTTAAAAAAGATTCTATGAAGGAGTGTTACCATTGTTACTGTGCTTTGTAAGTCTGAATCTGGGGGATATATGAGGAGTGAAGCTGGTATGGGAGATGTACCAAAGGGCACAAAGCAGGTGTCCACTCGTGATACGCAATTCCCCATGAGAAAATATGTCAGGATTTTTCTTTTAGTGCTGGGGATTGAACCAAGGGCCTCATATATTCGAGGAAAATACTCTACCACTGAGCTATATCTCCAGTTCATACAAAATGTTTAGGACAAACTCAATAGAAAAGAAGACAATATGAGTAATTCTCAAGTTTTCTGGCATAGAGATGATATGAAGTAAAACTTCACTCGCAGAGATTCTGTGGTGCAAAACTCGTTATCTAGGAATGAATGACAATGTGACCATAACAAGCAGAATATTAGCCTTCCAAAGATGTCGACATCCTTATCCCTGCAAACTGTGAACATTCTACCTATATGGCAAAGGGAAGATTGCTAATCACCTAACTTTAAAATAAGGAGTGAAAAGTGGGTACAAGTGGCTCACATCTGTAATTTCAGTCAAAAGGAATTAGATTGATTGAGGTTCAAATCCAGCCTAGACAGAAAAGTCCTTGAGACTCTTATCTCTAACTAACTACCAAAAATTGAAAGTGGAACTGTGACTCAAAGTGTTAGAGCACCAGTTTGAGCAGAAAAGTCAATTGAGAGTGAAAGGCCCTGAGTTCAAGTGCCAGAACTAGAACAATGATAACAATAATAGGGAAAGATTATCCTGAGTTATTCAGGTTGATTTGATATAATCACAAGGACCTATAAAAGTAGAATTGGCAACAATAAGACAGCCCAATTAAAAACGGGCACAGGTTTTGAATAGACATTTTTTCAGTTACAAAGCAGTCAGGCACATGAAAAGATGTCATTAGCTATCAGGACATACAAATCAAACCCACATGACAGATCACCACATACCTAGTACGACCTCGGAGATTATCAAGTAAAAAAAGTTATTGTTGACAAATATATAAAGAAATTGGATCCCATGTGCACTACTAGTGTAAGTATAAAATTGTGCAGTTGCTGTGGAAAATAGTTTGGCATTTCCTCAAAATTTTAAATAGAGAATTACCATATGATCCAACATTTCCTCATTTGGTATATTTCAAAAATAATCAAAATCAAGGTCGAGAAAGATATATGTATACTTATGTTCATAGTAGCATTCTTTACAATAATCAAAAAGTCATCTAAATATACATGTTCATCTTTTGGTGAATGGATAAACACTGTTTTCTGCAGATAAGTGGAATATTATTCATTGAAATTCTGACACATGCTATAATGTGAATGAATCCTGAAGGCATGCTAAGGAAAATATGTAAGACACGATAAGATAAATATGTAACTCATTTCTATGGCTATGTAAAATAGTACAATTCTTTGAGACAGAGAGTAGAATAGAAATTATGGATACAATGAGAGAGGAAAGATAGACATTATTATTAAATTGGTACTGAGTTTCCACTTGTGAATATGAAAAAGTTTGGTGATGGATACTGGCAGTGGTTGAACAATGGATATACTTAATATGATTGAAATATACTATAGTTGTCAAAAATGGTAAATTTATATTACAAAATGGTTACTAGAACAAAACTGTAGGAAAAGACTGATGAGAAGGTGAGATGATGAGGTATGAAAGGTCTCAATTCACTGTAAAACAGCAGGCAACAAATAACAGCCACTAGAACTGGAAAACAAAGAAAATCTGATTCTCCATTACAAAATTCATAAGGGTTTGTAATCTCCCAACACCTTGATTTTAGCCTATTCAGACCTATATCAGATTCCTAATGAATGGAACTGGGAGACAGTACATTTAATTTTTTGCTTGTTCTTGAGTTTTTATTAGCATATATTAGTTAAGCGAGCAGGAAGGGGAGTATTGTGGCATTCAACACATGGTACAATGCACCTAAATCAAATTCACCCTTTGTCACTCTGTCAGTTTTTTCCTCTCTCTTCCATCATTCTGTTTTGAATATATGTATATAAAATATATCAAATATATTTGCTCTTATTCACCTTCTCCTCCCCTGCTGGTACCCATTCCCCAAAAGATCCTGTTTTACTTTCCTGTCATTCTTTTTTAATGTATATTAATTGTACCAAGAAGTTTCACTTTGATATTTCATATATGTATAAATTACAGTTATTTTTTATTTTTTTATTGTGAAAATACTGCACAGAGGGGTTACAATTACATGGGCAAAATAATGAGTACATATCTTTTTTTTTTGGGGGGGTCCGGTCGTGGGGCCTGGGTGCTGTCCCTCAGCTCTTCAGCTCAAGGCTAGCGCTCTACCACTTGAGCCACAGCACCACTTCCGGCTTTTTTTCTTTTTTGCTTATGTGGTGCTG
>NW_012267403.1:3023053-3050914 GCF_000151885.1 Dipodomys ordii
CACACACACACACACACACACACACACACACACCACTTCAGACCTCATAATGCTTTACTGATGGGAGACAGGAGTGTAAGAGACAAAAAACAGACATATCACATGCCAGCTACCGGTAAGTATTATGAAGAAAAGTAGTGCAGAAAGGAATACAATACTGTTTTAGGTAAAATGATCAACAATACCCTCTCTATGAAGGTGCTATTTAAGCAGAAATCTAAAAGAACTCAACTTTATCATGATGCCCATGGAAAACAGTTATGCTATGCAGAAAGAATGGTAATTATAAAGATACTAAAGTGGTACCATTACTGAGATGTTCAATAAATAGACAAAGGAGACCATGGTGGTTAGTGCACAGTGGTACAGGGTAGGACAAAAGTAGAAGGAGACGATGGGAAGGCTCCCAGGAACCAACCATTGCAAGATGTACAGGCCATGATAAAGTGTTAACATTTAATTCTAATAGGAGCTATTTGCAATTTCTGAATAGAGGGGTGATATGATCTTGTTTTTAAGAGACAACTGTAACAGATGTGTGGAGAACAGATTAAGGACATCAAGGTGGGGGGGAGAAAAGAGATTAATCATCATGCTATTACTGTAGTCAAGAAATAATAATGATTTTGTCCAGGGACATAGTAATATGAGTATAGCAAAGTACTTGGGTCCAAGATATATTTCAATGAAATAGCTGACCAGATTTGCCCAAAGTGAGTAAGATTTGACTAAATTTGCTGACAGAATAGAGATAATATATGAGAGACATTAGATGTTTTAGTCTATAGCTGGATGAATGATGCAGCTATAGGAAGAAATTTCTTGCTGCATTAGAAGCCAAATACAAATTAGCATCAAGAAATCAAACACAAATTAAAATAAGGGTGCTTTGGAGGCATGGGAATTAGCCAATAGAAAATTGACCAGTAAGAGCTAGGAGATGAGGGTTCTCTTTTTTCAGAATTCTGTTTTTCAGGACTCTGTTATGGGAGAGACCTGCTACTGCCTTCTCATCCCTGACTACCTGCTTACTAGCTAGTGTGGGCTGAGAAGTTACCAAGCCTGGGTTCTTACCTAGGCTTTGTTAGAAAGTCAATGGGATTTCAAGACTAGCTCCATTACATGTGGTGAAAATGTATAAGATCCCAGAGCTCTGAGTTAGATAGGGAGAAGTTTTTGCATAGTAGAAATATAAAAGGAGGCCTTTGGAGGCCTAGCTGCCTAAAGAACAGCATGAACCATGTGCCACCTGTTTCTCTTGACAAATGCTAAGGTCTTAGTGAAAAGCATAATGACCTTAAAATTGCAAAGGGCTGAAATCCAATCTGCCTCTCCCATACTGCTTTTCTTCTCTTAGACTCTTCATCTGTAAAATTGGAGTGATACTAATCTCAGCATTGCAAGTCTCTGAGGAATGTAAAACACAGAACATAGTGCCTAACTCAAGACAGATCCTCCTTAAATGGCTGTCTTCTCCCTTTCCTCTTGCTCTCTAACTCCCAACACAATATTTCCTACCTTAAGTATAGACAGTGAGCTATTCAGAATAGATATATGCATACCCATGTACATGCATAGCTTACTAAATTACATATGAACATTAAAACTGTTATCTTTCTCACTGGCAGAAACCATACAACTCTAGACATTAGGTCAAGTAATAAAAAGGCAAAAAGTTATAGTAAATAAGTAAATCTGGCCTAGGACAACCCCCACCTCTACCCTGACACATACATCCAGCTCTTTATATGTGTTGATTTTACCCCCTTATTGAGAAGATCTTTTAATTTAGGTAACAACTAATCTAGTTTAATGGTATTTGAGTAGCCCCAGGAAACATTCCAATCTTGCTGGGTTTCATTACCAGTTTGTCTGTCTGGCTAGAGAGGAAAGGGGGGATGAGGTCACTTTGGGGCACAGTTGCCAGCTAGAATTGAATTTTTATGAGACTTTTATCATTGCATTTTTAGGTTAGAATGAGTTGGGGATAGACTTGTAGATTAGCAGATCTAGGAAGGATAATAGAAAATTCCAGGCTCAAATTCTACATTTCCCATCTCGCATCTGAATGAAATAAGGAAGCTCACAAAGAGGTATATGCCAAATTATTTCATGTAAATGGAGGTAGTCCTCAGATTCGCAGTATAGAATGCTTTCATTTCACTTCTGAGGTGATGTAAGCTTCCCTTCTTCCCTCAGTGAGAAAGAAGTGTATGAAGATTTTTACACATTAATGTTATTTTAAGCCACTCTTGTTTGGTTGCTTAATTATTAACTGTCAGTAGTCATTTTGAACCAGAACTTATCTCCAATTAACCAGCAAAAGGCTGGAAATGGAAGTGTGGCTCAAATGCCAGAGCACCAGCCTTGATCGGTAAGCTAAAGGAGAGTGAGAAGCCCTCAGATCAAGTCTTAATACCGGCGCACACACAGAAAGTTATTTTGGCCATCAATTCAGTACATTTTTTCAGTTAGCAGTGATTCAGCAAGCAGCCCTTAACCTATTCTGCAAAGAAACAACAAACAATAACAAAAATCTTCCTTTAAGTATAAGACAATCACAACCCCCAGAGTGCCTTGCTCAGGGTCTACTATTTGGAAAAATTTAAAAATGGAACCAAAGGCATCTGTGTTCACATTCAGTGTTCTTGCCTACTCAATTTTATTTGAAAAAGATCTGCCAAGCATAAAGTATATATGAATAAATATTTCTATGGGTGAGTGATTGCCATGTGCCTATAAATTTCTCTATGGAGACAGAAAAGAAGCAAAATATCTTGGAACTGGGACCACTATAGGGATATATCTCTTATTGGAGTTCGACTAAAATGACTGTCAGACTGGATCTTAATCAACTCCAAATCTTTGAGTATTCATTTTGTGCCAGCCACTGTGCAAGGAATTTTCACATATACTGGCATTTCATTCAACAGGTGTAACAATTTTGGATGGAGTAAAGGCCATTCGTATTTTTTATACTTAATAAAATATCAGCCATAGACTGCAAAAGAGGTGACTTAGTTTTTATAGTCAATTTGTGTTCTACTGCTCTGTGAAATACTTAAGGACATAAATAGAGATGTTCCAACAGGAAAACCACAAGAAAAAATACCCATATGCTTCTTTATAGCAGATGTCCTAGGATTGTTACTTAGCTGAGATTAGTATTCACGTGACCTGCAGCATAGCAGAGACTACTCTGAATTCATAATGAGAAGAATCAGAAGGAGCAGTATGTTTTCGTGTCAAATATTTGCTTTAGCTGGGCACCCATGGCTTATGTCTGAAATCCTAGATACTCAGGAGGCTGAGATCTAAGGATTGTAGTTCAATGCTAGCCTAGGCAGGAAAGTCCATGAAACTCTTATCTCCAATTAACTACCCCAAAAAGCTGGAAGTGGAGCTGTTGCCCAAATGGTAGATTTCCAGTCTTGAGCAAAAAGCTAAGCAAGAGAATGAGGCCCTAAGTTCAAGTCCCATAATTGACCCAAAATATTGTGGTTGTTTTATTTTGTCTTTGCACTAGGTGTCGGTGGCTCATACCTATACTCCTAGCTAGTCAGGAGACTGAGAATTGAGGATCACAGTTTGAAGCAAGCCCCGGCAGGAAAGTCCAAGAGACTCATATTCAATTAACGACCAAAAAAGCTGGAAGTGGAGCTGTGGCTCAAATGGTAGAGTGTCAGCCTTGAGCTAAAAGCTAAGCTAGAGTGAGAGGCCCTGAGTTCAAGCTCCATGATGTGCACACACACTCACACACACACAAGCATGCATGCATGCACGCACTCATTTTTTCTGTGAACATATTATATGTCAAGTTCAGTTCGTGGCTGTAACCTTAGACAGAAGAACTTCTACCCCAAGGAAACTGGAGGGCATAAAAGTCATGAGCATCTCATACTATGCCACAAACTTTACAGAGGTGCTCCAGAAAAGTAGAGGTTGTGGTGGAATAAAGGGTGGAAGAAGCAGTCCTATACTAAAATAGCCAGGGCCCAGGGGGAAACAAAGACAGGAAAGTTGAGTCTACTTAGGAAGGAGATGTGAGATAGTTGCCTGAGATGCAAAGCAGTCCTTAAACCTCAGAAATGTAAAGGAAAGACACATGGGTACTTAGGTAACTAAACACACAATGAAGAAAGAGGGAGCCTCATTTGGAGATGATATCAGTGGAAGCAAAGAGAAATAGAGAGTAGCAATACAAATTTGTCACTTTCCTCATCTGAACAGTAAGGCTACCAATACCTCTCTCACCATGTGTCTGGGAGGCTGCCATGTTATTGTAGAGTTAGTTCATGGTAACAAATAAAGTGCTATCTAAGTGTGAAGGATGATTTACTTATAAGCCAGATAAATTAGAGGGAGTATGCTTCCATTTCAATAAGCTCAGAAGGGAGCTGCTTTAAATGGTTTCTCCTCTAATGCATTTATTTGAAAGGATGCAAATTACAGTAATTTTGTTGATACACAACACAATTTTCAGAAGAAATATATTGTGTAAGCAAGAGAGTCTTTTTCTAAGGGAATGTCCACTGGAAGATCAGGAGCAGACTGAGGAATGAGGAAGACTGGAAAGTTTACTTAGGGTGGGACTCAATAGGAAAACATGGTAAATCTGGCTGGAGCTTCTGGCTGTACTTGGGGAATATAAGGTAGGTGTAAAGAACAGTTGTCAAGGCACTTAGCCAGGTACTTGCACACCATTACGTCATTGTCAGCTTGCTTACAACAAGCCTCTTGGAAAATGAGCCTCAGAAAAGTGGTATTCTTTCCTCTAAGCAACACTAAATGACAAGTGGGAAAACTAGGGACCAAACTCATGTCTTTCCAAACTAAATTCACAACTTGTGCTGTTCTAGTAGGGTGTCTGCTGGATGGGGATGGAGAGAAGCTATAAAAGCCCCACTCACACCAGACAGTGTATTCCCAGGGAAGCCACCAAATCCTAGAAGTGCAGTAGCTATATCAAACATTCAGAGGGAAGTCAAAGGGAAGTAAGTGGAAGGGTTTCCTCTCTTCCTCCAAGTGTTAAAATGTTGATAGCAGTAAGCTATAATAACTTACAGGGGATGGTTTAATATATACAAAAACTACTCAGAAAACTATATAAAGTGTTACTTTCAAAAGCACTATACAAATCAAAATGTATTCTTATGTACATTTTTACAATAGGAAGTTATGAAAAGAGAAGTGGATGATAGCAAGAGAAGCAAATAGGAAGCAAATAAAATATACCTTAACATTTCAATAAAATTATTTTCTTTTAAGTTCCAATTGTCTTGAAATGCCAGTTAAATAAACAGATTAGATATAGAGAACACAATTGAATGGTAACATACTATAAGGCCTTGGGATCAAGCCTTATTAGCACTACAGATTGATAGAGTAGACTTAGAAATACGATCAAACAATATGATGTCTATGAGAAACTCACTTCATGTCAATACTGGGGCTTGAACTCAGGGAGAAACTTTACATAATGTGACCTATGTTGATTAAATCCAAAAGGATGAAAAAAAGATAGGCATGTGCTGTGGTTTGGATGGAACTTGAGTGTTTCTTTAAGGGTTCATATGTTGAGATTTAATCCTCATTGTGAGGTATTAGCAAGTAGAAACTTAATCCAACTATGGTATTTAGAGTTAGGACCTTTAAGAGGTACTTAAAATCAGTTTGCTAGTTACTCATGGCTCATTCCTATAATCTTAGCTACTCAAGAGTCTGAGATCTGAGGATTGCAGTTTGAAACCAGCCTGAGCAGACAATTCTGACAGACATTTACCCCCAATTAACCAGCAAAAAGCTAGACATGGAAGTGTGGCTTATAGTTGCACAGTGCCAACCTTGAGTTTAAAAAAATCCAAAAACAAAAACAAACCAACAAATAAAAATATAAGCAAAAGTGTGAGACCCTGAGTTCAAGCTCCAGTACTGGCACACATGCAAAGGAAAGTACATAAGGTCCTCAGAATAGAGTCCCTGTGATTGAATACCCAATCAAATACTGATAGCTTAAGGTAATTATAACAGGGAGCTAGAGGCATGACTCCTCATAGAGTCCCTGTTCAGTTCAATTAGAGAGAGAGAGAGAGAAAGAGAGAGAGAGAGAGAGAGGGAAAGAGAGAGAGAGAGACAGAACAGTGGAGGAGTGGAAGGGGAGAGAAAGAAGGGAGGGAGAGAGAAAGGAGGGGGAGTGAAGGGAGACAGAGAGAGAGAAGGGAGTGGGGATGAGAGTAGTGAAAAGAGGCAAGTCTAGGATTAATTTTAAAAGTTTTAAAAATAGCTGGGCACTTGTGGCTCAAACCTGTAACCCTAGCTATGTAGGAGGCTGAGATCTAAGGATTGTGGATGAAAGACAGCCAAGTCCATGAGACTCCTTTCTCCAATAAACAACTCAGAAAAACCAGAAGTGGTGCTGTGGCTCAAGTGGCAGAGTGCTCACCTTGAGAAAGAGAAGCTCAGGGCCAGAGTCCAGGGTCAGAGTTCAAGACCCAGGAACAGCTTAAAGAAAAAAAATGTTAAAAATTACCAAAGTTTAGTATTATCACAGTATATAAAATAACTGCACAAATTAAATTGTTTTTCTATATATTGTGAGTATTTGGAAAACAAATTTAATACTGCAATGACATGTACACTATCTTCAAATAAAATAAAAAGCTTATATATAAATCTAACTAAATATATTATTTAAATGATGAAAACTATAAAATTCTGATGAAAGTTATTTTAAAAACTATTTTAAAATGAAGTATTATTCAGCTATAAAGAAGAATAAAGTTATATCATTTGCAGAAAAATGAATGGAACTGGAGATCATCGTTTGTGTGTGTGTGTGTGTGTGAGAGAGAGAGAGACAGAGAGACAGAGAGACAGAGAGAGAGAGGTAGAGGTGGAAATACGATCAAAGTAATTTATCTACATGTATGAAAATAAAATAATTTATTAAAAACTAATAAAGGAAGTGTGAAGAAACTGATAGGTGGGGTGAACTTGATCAAAGTACATCATATACATGTATGGATATATACCACTAAAAAAATTGAGAGGAATACTTATTTCGTGGAATGAAAGATTTCAGAAAGACACCATTTGTCCCCAAATTGACCTATAAAGTTTACACAATTCTTTTTTTTACAAAAACCGCGGAAGGATTCTTGTTTACATATTGACATATTTTTTTCTTTCTGAGATATGTTACTATGTAGCCCACACTAGCCCTGAACTACTTTCTTCCTTTTTTTTCTCCAAGTGCAAGGATTACATGCATGTGTCCCCACACAATGCTTACAAATAGACATTCTTTATATAAAATGTTATGGTACATTTAAGAAACTAAAATAGTTATATCAAATACTCATTACCTTGCTCATGTAACTGTAACCCCTTTGTACAGTATTTTCATAATAAAAAACTTATTAAAAAAGAATGAAAGTAGGAAAAATCATTTCACTCATTTTAGTGCTTATTGTATTACTATGATAACCAAGAACGTATAATTGGGGAGAAAAGGAAGACAAGTATATCAGACAAGTACAGCCAACTGTATGTTCGCAAAATGTAGCAATATTTCAAATAAAGAAAAAAACTCTTTGAGCTAACTTTGGTTAGACGATCATACACACATCAGTACACATATGAACCTTAATCTAAATCTTACACAAAATTAAATCAATACATATTAGGTGTCTAAATGTAAAATGCTTAGAGGAGTATGTGAGTAAGTAGAACACCATCAGGAAATTATTTTCAATAAATCTGTACCCTGATCATGATAGTAGGTATATGAATCTATCTATACATGTGATAAATTTTGTAAATATACTCACAAATGAACATATCTAGTACAGAAGAGAGCAAGTAAAATGTGGGAGAAGGGTAAATAATAAATTATAATATATAGATAGGAATAAGTGAAACATGAAATAGAATGAAACAGTGAAAGTGAAGAGTAAAAAATAAAATAGAAAATAGGACAAAACAGAAGTATAAAATAGAATGGAATAGAAAGTGGAATATAAAAGAGTTTACAGATTTCCAGGAAGTGAATTTATTCTAGCTTGGTAAAGAGAATGGCATGAACTATGTAGCAAAAGTCAAAATAGAATATAAGATAGAAAATAATAGCCGGGCGCTGGTGGCTCATGCCTGTAATCCTAGCTACTCAGGAGGCTGAGATCTGAGGATCGCGGTTCAAAGCCAGCCCGGGCAGGAAAGACCGTGAGACTCCTATCTCCAATAAACCACCAGAAAACTGGAAGTGGCGCTGTGGCTCAAGTGGTAGAGCTAGCCTTGAGCTGAAGAGCTGAGGGACAGCGCTCAGGCCCAGAGTTCAAGCCCCATGACCGACAAAAAAAAAAGAAAAAGAAAATAATATACTATGATAGAATGAATTATGTAATGAAATATGGGAGAAAATAAATGGGAGAAAATAAATCAGGTAGAATATAAGAATGGATATAATCTAATTGATTGTTAATTTGTATATGAGATAGAATAAGCAACAGAATTAGATGGGAATACAATGGAATATAAAATATAGAATTAAATAGAGTGTTGAATAGAATATAAGAATGATTTGATATTAAATGAAATAGAAATATCAATATAATTCAATGGAGTATTGAATAGGTTATAGATTGAAGTGAAAGACATAATTATAAAACAAACTAACTTCAAAAATATGGAGTAGTAAGCCAAATAGACAGTAATTGAATTATATGAAATGAATTAAAATGAAATTAAAAATAGAACAGAGGAAAAAATGGATCCAAGTGTAATCATCCATGAAAGTGAATAAAAAATCTGAATTAGCATTGAATGGAAGCCAGGTGCTTGTGGCTCATGCCTGTAATTCTAGTTACTCAGGAGGCTGAGATCTCTGGATCGCAGTTCCAAGCCAGCCCAGGCAGGAAAAGTCCATGACACTCTTATTTCCAATTAACCACCAAAGAATCAGAAGTGGAGCTGTGGTTCAAAGTGACAGAGCACTAGCCTTGAACAAAATTTTAGGAACAGCACCTAGGCCTTGGGTTCAAGCCCTATGACTGACCAAAAAAGAAAATTGAATGGAATACAATGGGATGAAACAGGTAATAAAGTGAAATATTGATAAAGTGTATCATAAATTGAAAATAGGAGATATTTTTGAAATTGCTGGGAAAAACAGATGATTGGGGATTGGAATAAAATATAAAACATTGTGATACTAAATATGAAGTGTGATATAAAATAAAATGGAAAATGTTGGAAATAGAATGTAAAATGAATGGATTAAAATGTATGGGAATATAAAATGGAAAATGGGATACTGCATGTAGAACCAAGAACAATATCATGGAAATAGAAAAGAGAAGGGCATGGAATTAGAGTCAACGAAAATACAAAAGAATATAAATTATAATGAAATTAAAAATAAAATTTTATTATGAATTAAAATTTAGATTGCAATATTTGATTGAAAAATATAATTTATTCTGGCATAGAATCCAGAATAGACAAGACCAGGGGATAATAGAATACATTTAGATTATGGAAGATAGAATATATTGATGTGGCTTGGATTGTCAACTGAGGAATAGAACAGAATGAAATATGACATGGACATGGAATAGAACAAAACACTAAATTGCATGAAATATGGCCAATAACTTGTAATAGAACATCTGAGGGATGAAATATTATATACAATGAAGATGAAGCTATGAAACAAAATCCATTTCATGTAATGGATAGATTATGCATGCAAAATTGTTGTGAATAAAATATAAAATTAAATTGTTAAAAATTATATTGTAATGAAACAAAATTTCATATATAATGGAAAGCAGAAGAACTATTCAGTTGGGTATGAAGTGTAGAAGTAAATAAATAATGGCAAAAGAAATAAAGTGCAATGGGAGGAAATAAAGTGAAAAACAATAGAAAATGCAATAAGATAAAATAACATAAACTTGGAAATGAGAAATAATCTACTAATTATAATGAAAGGTTAAATGAAAAGGAATACATACTAGAAGAAATAGCATTAAATATTAAATGTAACTGAATGTGAATTGAATGAATTAAGCTCTGAATGGAAATAAAGTAGAACATGGAAGGCAATGTGATATCAAAATGCAATAATATATGAAATGGGATGAATATAGGGAGATGGATATGTCTGAAATAATGGTGTGAGAAGAAATGTGGACCTTCTTCTCAATGAAATGTAGTCTTTTTTATTTTAATTTTTGTTTTTTGTGAACATACTGTACATAGGGGTTACAATTACATGGGCAGGATAATGCGTACATTTCTTATCAAGTATTGCAGCCTCCTCCTTTGTTTACCCTTCACATCCCTTCCCAGCCTCCCCCTCCCCCTCACACCCATTCCCCCCCCCCAACGTTGTAAAGCTCGTTTTCGACAGGACAACTTGTACTTCTCATTGTTGCAACAGGTCCACCTGTATCCTTAAACGACTTGTTTTTCCCCATCTCCTCTACAAGTTATACTGACATCAAATATAGTGAAAGCAGGGGTTATACTGTGGGGGAGGGACATACAAAGCAACAAAGAAATAATCTTATAAATGCGTTAGAAACACATGCATGAAAGAAAAAAACATTAAAATACATATCTAAAGGTTCATTTTCCTAACATCACATTATCTGACCTTTTCGGCTTGACTCATACATATACTAGATATTACAAATAAGGGAAACCATGGGACCTATGTTTCTTTGGGCTTGGCTTACTTCACTTAATATAATTTTTTCCTGAAATGTAGTCTTGAGTGTTTCCTTTATCTTGTATTATAATAATTAATTATATGTAAGTTGTATCTTACATGGATGTATTTGCTTCATTTTCAATTGATTTTTTCCCCATAGGATGAGAGACAAGGTCAAGTTTCAATTTGGTATATGGACAACTGAATTGTAACATTCTTTATGGTTCCCTTTTGATGAAATACACACACACACACACACACACACACACACACACACACATGCTATCTCCTTCAAATTGTCATCATCTGCTTCTCATAACTTTTCAAAACTTTGTACTGTGTATTGGCATAGATGTCTTTGGATTTCTCCTTCTTGAAGACTTTGCTTCATCTATTTTTCTATCATGTTCATTCTGCTCTGGGGTTTATTCATTGTTTATTTACTGCAGGTGGTTCATTTTTCAGGCCTAAATTATTCCTTGGTTCTTGTATTTCTTGTAATGCATTTATTTCTTATATAAATATATGTGTATTATTTTAAAGATACTGTACAGAGAAGTTACAGTTACATGAACAAGGTAATGAATCAATTTCCTGTCGAGCATTGTTACCCCCTACTTTGTTTTTCCCCTTCCTCCCAACCTCCCCAACTTCTCCCTCCCCCACCCAAAGTTGTAAAGTTCATTTTCAACATAGTATCTTATACATCTTGTTGTTACAAGGGGTCATCCTGTATATTTTGTTATTTCTCTTCCCCTCCCCAAATTAGAAAAATGTATAAACAAGATGCAGGCACTGGAATCAAATACAGTAAAAACAGGGGTTATACCATGGGGGAAGGACATACAAAAGAAACAAAAAAATTCACATAGTACATTATAAGTACATTAAAAACAACTGCAAGAAAGATAAAACCTCTTATGTCATTATCTTGGGGTTCATTTTGCTTAGCATCATCTTATATGGTCTGCATTTATATCAAACATGCTTATAATGGTCATTGAACTACTTTGTGTGTGTATGTCCATATTCCGGTACTGGGGTTGAACTCAGGGTCTCATGCTCTCACTCGGTAATTTTTATTCATGGCTGATGATATACCACTTGAGCCACACCTGAACTTTTCGGGGTTTTTTTGTTTTGTTTTGTTTTTTGCTGGTTCTGGGGCTTGAACTCTGTGCCTGGGCACTGTCCCTAAACTTCTTTTTTCTAAAGGCTGTTTTCAATCTGTGATCCTCAGAGTAGCTAGGATGACAGGTGTGAGCCACCAGTGTCGAGTTTACTTCCAGCTTTCTGCTGGTTAATTGGAAGTAAGTGTCATTGACTTCCCTGCTTGGTCTGGTTTTGAAGCATGATCTTCAGATCTTCACCTCCCGAATACCTAGAATTATAGGCATGAGCTACTGGCACCCAGAAAACCAACAGATAGCATCCTAGCAAGAAGGGAAGAAGGGATGTTTCATTACAACAAGGCAAGGATGTCCACTTCGTATCTTAGATATGAGTATCTTTGCCTTCTCATTGATATGTTATTTTTTCTAATAAATTGAAAATTTCCTGGACACATTCTGTCTTGGACATTTTGTGTAACATATTATGAAACCTTAGATAATTTTAAAAATATTGTTCATCAGGCATCCTTTGATGCCATACTAATAGGAGAAAATAAGTCACCCTATCATTACTTCTAGTGGAAGTCTCTCATTCAGCCTCACTGACAGGATAGGGAGTAAGAGGAATTCCCTGTATCATTTGATAGGGGTTGAATCCCAGCCTCCCACTAAATTTCCACTTAAACCAAAAGGGGTAGTGTTTTTAGAACAGGGTAATGATAAAAATCCCCAGCTTGCATTTAGCCTTCTCAGATAGCAGCCTAGCAGGAAGGAAAGGGATGTTTCATTACAACAGGGCAAGGATGGAATCCTTGGCTCTGCACACTAATTTTCTGATAAAGTTGGTGTGGAAATATGGTGTTTTCTATGTTTGGCTAGAGTAGTGCTACAAGGTTGCTGTTTTAGGTTGTCCATTTTTGTGTTTTAGCTGTAAAGAACAGGCTTTCCTTGGAGATTTTTCAGGCTGTGCTCATTGGCATTTGTTTCTCATTGGTTTCCTACAAAATCTGAGATATATGATGGGAAATAGAAATCCAAGGGAACTCATATATTCTTTATCAGGTTCCACAGTACCTAGCTGTTTGTCTTCTGTCCACTTCACAAAAGCTTCCTGTGTGTGTGTGTGTGTGTGTGTGTGTGTGTGTGTGTGTGCGCGCACGCGCACACGCACGCACGCGTTTATACCCATATATACAATGTATTATATGTTAGTTGGAGGAATAGGGAAGTATATCTGCTCTTTTTTGGTCTGAAACTTGAAGTCTTTTTGTGAGACAAGTTTGGAGGTTATTGATTTGGTAGCAAATAGACTCTTCCCAGGAAGCTAACATATTAAAACTCATTTGAGTTTGAGCATAAGTTTTAAGTTAATCATATAATTCAGATGGTTTATAACCAGGAACTAATTATAGGTAATGAAGAATAGAGGTTCAAATATCAAACAGCAAAGAAATAAGTAAAATAGAAGGCAAACCATTTAATAAAGGGAGTAAGAACTATGAAATGAGTCTGTGGGGAGGAAACAGATGGGATGAGGGAGAATGAGGGAGGGAATGACTCTTGTCAACAAGCACTGGACAATTAGAAATGTCAAATTGTAAACCCCTTGTACAATGTTTTAAATTCAGAAAAAATTTTAAGAAAAGGAGTCCAAAAGGCCAATGGAGATTTGTCAACTAGCTTTAGACTACAGAGGAGTAAGTAACAGGCACTTCTCATGGCAAGGAAACTTATTACAAAGATGTTTCCTATGGGGAAGAGGCATTTAGTCTTGGCTTTTCTTTATAATCATTTGGGAGAATTAAAAAAAAATTTCACCGGGTGCTGGTGGCTCACGTCTGTCATTCTACCTACTCAGGAGGCTGAGATCTGAGGATTGTGCTTCAAAAACGGCCTGGGCATGAAAAACCGTGAGACTCTCATCTCCAATTAACGTCCAGAAAACTGGAAGTGGCACTGTGGCTCAAGTGGTCGAGTACTAGCCTTGAGCTGAGGAGCACAGGGACAGTGCCCAGGCCCTGAGTTCAAGCCCTATAACCGACCAAAAAAAATCTCTTATGTCCAGGTTGCTTTCTATAAAAGTTAAGTAAAAACTCTCTGCTGTTGCAGTATATGCTTCAGTAGTTCTAAAACGCCTTAGGATTCTCCAGTATAAAACCTGAATCACGGGGGAGGGGGGAGGCTGGGAAGGGATGTGAAGGGTAAACAAAGGAGGAGGCTGCAATGTTTGATAAGAAATGTACGCATTATCCTGCCCATGTAATTGTAACCCCTCTGTACAGTATGTTCACAAAAAATAAAATAAAATAATATAAAAAAAACAAAACCTGAATTACTGTTGCAGTAATGGTTTTTATTTATTTATTTTTTTGTGAGAGCTAGGAAGGTGAAATTGTTTTGAGTGAGAAACATCCACTATCCAAAATGGTGTAGAGGTAAAATCAATGAGTGATTAATCAATAACTGGCACCTAAGGCTTTAAAAAGATTGTAACCCCAATCAGCTCTTCTAGTCTTTAGAAATATTATGATTTAATATACAGTATCCTGCCTTTATCTGTACTTTCATTTTCTATGATTTCAATTACCTACATTCAAATGTGGTTTGAAACTATTAAATAGAAAATTCCAGAAATAAATAATTTATAAGTTTTGAATTATAAGCTGTTTTGAGTAGTTTGATGAAATCTCATGTCATCTCACTGGCAATGGAAACTATCCCTTCATCCAGCATATACATGCTATATAAGCTATCCATTCATTAGTCACTTAGTAACCTTTCCATTATCAGATTGACTCCTGTAATAACATACACTTGTGTTGAATAACTGTTAATTTACTCAACAATGGCCCCAAACTGCAACCATATTAAAGCTGGCAATTTGGATACGCCAAAGATAAGCTATAAAGTACTTCCTCTAAGTGAAAATCCTTGACTTAACAAAGAAAAAAATATATATTCAAGTTACTAAGATGTATGCTATAAAAATTGAGGTTTGAAATTGTGTAGAAGGAAAAAGAAATGCATACTAGTTTTGATGTCACAACTCAAACAACAAAAATTTTGACCATAATGGGATAAGTATAGGAGAAAATACACACATACATATACATCCACCCATCCATATATATATATATATATATATATATATATATACATATACATACATACATACATACATATATATATATACACACACACACACAATTTTATATGTATGTATGATTTAGTATTACCCTATGGTTTCAAGCATCTACTGAGGAGTTCAGAATGTATCCCCTGTTAATATGGGGGGGGGTACTGAGAAATTATCATATGTGCTTACTCTCATTAGTTTACTGCCCTAACCATCAGATCAGGTTTTATAGATAGCACATAGCTGAGCAGAAAGAATACTGCGGTACTGTGACACTTCTTACTTTCTTAGCTATGGCTTGAGAATGTGAAAATCACTCCAAGGCAAATTAAATCAAATTTCATTAAAATGTCAAGGCTAAAAGTTTTGCTTCCAGAAGGGAATAGAAAATATCAACCAAGTTCATAGATTAAAAAGTAATCAGGTGAGTTTGAGATCAGCTTGGGTTATATAGTTAAAGATAGATAGATAGATAGATAGATAGATAGATAGATAGATAGATAGATAGATAGATAGATAGATAGATAGATAGATAGATAGATAGATAACATCTTCTTTAGTATCACCTCTGCCACCTGGATTGAGTTGATGGCAGTTTATGTGGTGCTCAGAAACTCTTACACAGATTCAGCTTTCCCCGTTGGGTACTATGAGGGTCTCAATAGATAAATCTTGTCTCTCCTGAGGCTTGTCTTAGCTAGGCAGCTGTGGCTAGGTAGAGACACGTTTGGCTTTCCCATTCAAACTTGAACTGCTGTTCCAGCATACTATTTACTGCTACAACAGGAATATCATTAAGTTTGTCTGAGCTTCAGTATGTTTCTTCACAAAATGAAGATTATACAGAACATTTTCCACCTAAGGACATCATGAGGCTTGAATAAGATAACATAGAAGTTTAAAAAATATGAGAGGTAATCACTGAATATTAATTTTTGCTCTGTTTCATATCATTGTGCTACTCCTTAGAGAGGAACTATTAAGGAAGGGAACTTGCTAGCACTAGAAATCACAAGTTATAAAAGACTCTGTTTGTACTGACAGTTATACATCTAGGCAACTGCCCTCAATAGGGATCCATTTGGTCCAGACAGACAGCCTGAACCCCCAAATCACATATGCACATGGTATCTGAGGCCTTAAAATGTTAACTGCTAGGTACACAGAAACTTGTTGATCAGGTTATGAACATAGTATCCCACAAATATTGTCATATTCCTAGTGCCGAGGATTAATAATCACCTGAAAATCCACCAATGTTCTGGTGATTTGTCTATTGCTATCATCCATGTGTTCACAGACAGCAAGTTTTTCCATGTTACATTAAGATTTAGGGTTAAGGGGATTCACTGCCCTATGATCAATACATTAATACACCCATATGAACTCCAAAGAAACAAGGGACCTGCTATGTACCCACACTTTCTTTGCCCTCTTACCATCCAAAAGAGGATGCAATTGCCTTTAACATACCAGTATTTCTAATTTTAGCAAGTGAGAATGCATGCTTGTTTGGAGGTTTACAAAGGCTTTTTCTCAATGGGAGCTGGTGGCTCACACCAGTATTCCTAGTTATTCAGGAAGCTGATATATGAGGATCAAGAGTCAAAGCCGTCTCAAAGCAGCAAAAGTCCATGAGATTCTTATCGCCAGTTAATTAGCAAAAAGACCAAACTAAAAAACCCGTGGCTCAAGTGGTAGAGTGCCAGCATTGAGTAAAAAGCTAAAGGGGTAAGCCCAGAGTTCAAGCTCCAGTACTGATTCTCTTGGGCCTATTAATACTTAATCTCTTTTCTCACCCTCAGTCCCAGGTAACTACCAATTTACCTTCTGTGTCTATTAGCTCACTTTTTCCAGACATCTAACACAAACTGAATCCTATAATACATTATTTCTTGTACCTTCTTTCCCTTATCACACTTTGAAGTCTATGATGGCAAATTGTGTGTCAGAAGTTCAGTCTAATAGCTGAGTAACAATACAATTTTTCTATCCATTCATGCATTGATTGGCGCTTGGCTTATTTAATACTTTTTGGAGATCACAATGACTGCATGAATCTTTGTGTATAGATATTTTGTGGATATGTCTTCATGCTTTTAATTATCATGGATATGACTGCAATTATTGAATCCTATGGTAAGTCTAGCTTTAAGAATTTCCAGAATATTTTCAAAAATTGTTGTGCCATTTGATCATTCCACCAGCAGTATATGAATGCTCTCCTCCTCCACCTCATCATTATCAATATGTTTTGTTGTCAAGATAAAACAATTCTAAAGATTAGAGGAAACTTGATTTTCCCAGTTCTTAAAAAGCAGAATTAAATGATATTCCTTTAATGGTCCCTTGGATCTATTAAGATTCTAAACATATATCTATGATTTCCCTCATTTGCAATAATTAGTATATGTCTAGGATAATTTTACCAGATGAACAGAAAAGTTCAAAAGCTATGCACACAAGACCATATAAGATGATGCTAAGTGAAATGAACCCCAAGATCTAGACACAAGAGATCTTTGTTGTTGTTTTCAATGTACTATGTGATTTTTTTGTTTACTTTGTAGGTCCTTCCTACTATGGTATATCCCCTGTTGTCACTGTACTTGATTTTGGTACCCTGCATCTTGTATACACATTTGTCTAATTTGGGGAGGGGAAGGGGAATAACAACATGTTGAAACAAGGACACAGGATGATCCATTGCAACAATGATACCCACAAGGCAGTATAATGGAAATGAACTTTACAACTTCAGGGTCTGGGGAGGAGTGAGGAAGGTGGGGTAGGGAAGGGGTAGTGGGAGCACAGCAATGGAAGGAGTAACAATGCTTGACAAGAAATGTACTCATTACCTTACTCACGTAACTGTAGAACATCTATACAGTAAACTAAAATTTAAAAAGGTTCTAAACAGATAGAATGAATATTTTTAAACAATGCTTTTAAGAGGGAATTCTCCAGATGGTCTAGCTAAAGGTTGCTTTTCTTTTTAGAAAGAGCATGATGAAAATGAAAAACGTGTATACGTGTATAAATACATACACACATATTCAGATTTTCCAGACCTCACATGTACATAGTGCTCTTAAGGCTATAAAAGCCTCCTTAAGTAGTATTAGTTTAGAACACAAGAATTTTTACTGGATCTGTAGATCTGACAAGTGTCTAATGTTAAAGAAATTAAAGACAAGACATCTCAGACCTTCTGGGTGACAAGTCAGTGAATCCCACCATCCCTGTGCTGCATCAGTGATTAGAAGCACATTTTCTTGCTGCTTCTTGAGCCAGACACATTAACCAAATGAGTCATTCTGATTCCTTGAAAGCAGAGGAATAAACAAGGCATTTGGATTTATTTCTGTTTATTGTCTAATAAGAAATATTTGCAGAGTATTGTAAACCAAACACAACCCTGCCAGTATCCACGCATGCATATGGCTCAAGAACGAACAAAATCTCTATAAATAACTCATTTACAAGATGGGTAATTAAAATGTACCTATATTCGATGTGATAAAACACCAAAGAACTTAGTGCTGGGATAGGGGAGTAGAAAAGGGACAGGAGGGATGGCTGAGTGTAGCAGGACAGCTAGGGAAGTGTTAACACCTTTACCTTGTCCAGATTTGAGACTCTTGGAGGAGAAAGTTGCTCTCCCATATGACCCCTTGACCAAATTCAAGTAAAGGTGTACAAAGAGGAAAATGAGTAAAAAAAACCCAACTCATCTCCAGTAAACATGCCCCCTTTCCTTAGGCAAAGCAAACAAACAAACAAAATAAAGCTTTCTTTTGATAGTTCAAATACAGACAGCTCAATTATTGTCTAAGCTCAGGACTATGTTGAAAATATTTTTATGAAGTGCCTCTTCTGACCAAGAATCTTCAAGTGTATGTTGAGTGCTGGTGGCTCACTCCTGCCTGTAATCCTAGCTATTCAGGAGGCTGAGATCTCAGGATCATGGCTTGAAGCCAGATTGGGCAGCAAAGTCCATGAGACTTTTCTTTCCAATTAACCTCAAAAAAAAAAAAAAACAACATAAGCAGAGGTGAGACCGAAGTGTTAGAGCTCAAGCCTTGAGTGAAAAATCCAAACAGAGGCAAGAGGCTTTCAGTTCAAGAGGCTTTCAGTTCAAGCCTCAGTACCCCTTCCTATGTGCATGCTCCTATGACCCCCTAAGGAATCTCCAAGTGGAAAAGACATGCAAAATCTAGTGCTCAAAGAAAGATATCTACACATTAAAAGCAATGAAAGAAAATCTTTCAAAAGACTCTTCTGGAGCAAATGCTAGAATAGGTAGAACACTGGTCATGACAAAAGAGCAAGTATAGAGAAAAGCATCCTTCAATTTATCTTTACACACAATATCTTTGATAGCAAAGTCAAACAAACTTTTCAACCGTATTCAAATTCCCAACTCCAGTTGCTGAACTTCAGTACCTTAAACCATGGTGATTCTGGTTATGGTTCACACAGTGTTTGTGCTGTGTATGGGTGCATGTAGTGGGGAGCCTGAGTCAATTCTTATTTTTGTGTGTACTTGTCCTGGGGCTCAAACTCAGGGCCTAAGTGCTCTCCCTGACTTTTTTGCTTAAAGCTAGCACTCTATATTTTTGGTGATTAATTGGAGATAAATCTCACAGACTTTCTTGCCTGGCCTAGCTAGAATCGTGATCCTCAAGATCTCAGCCTCTTGCATAGTTGGGTTAATAGGCATGAGCAACTTGTGGCTGGCATCAATTCATATTTTAAAATTACTATTATAATTACCATCTATCTCATTGAGCATTAATGTTAGACTTAAGTATGAAACACTGCTAGGCACATGGTGTCCTTTAAAGGCCAAGTCTTAAACCTTGGCTCACACATATTTGCTAATACCCGCAGGCCAGGCTTCTTGGTGCAGACTTGCAATTCAACTGCTTCTAATTCCTTGTCTAGTACAATGGGACCTTTTTGCTTTTACTCAGGTTCTTTTAGCACTCTGATCTCTGGGCTGCCCCCAAAGACTCTTTTTTTTTTTTTTTGTCGGTCATGGGGCTTGAACTCTGGGCCTGGGCGCTGTCCCACAGCTCTTCAGCTCAAGGCGAGCGCTCTACCACTTGAGCTACAGCGCGACTTCCGGTTTTCTGGTGGTTTTATTGGAGATAGGAGTCTCACGGTCTTACGTGCCCGGGCTGGCTTTGAACCGCGATCCTCAGATCTCAGCCTCCTTAGTAGCTAGGATTACAGGCGTGAGCCACCAGCGCCCGGCCCAAAGACTCTTAATCAGCACTTGTAGATGAACTGTTCTCAAAGATGTTTAATACAAACCTAAAAGTAGAAACCTTGCTGTGGAGAACACTCATTGTCAGGGCTAGGATCTAGTGATGAAGTGCACATTGTGCATCAGATAATTACCACCACTTGTATGACAAGACTAGCTATCCAAACCTCAGAAAGCTTCTCTGATAATGAAAATAGGATCCCCAAGGAGCTTGTTTTTCTCTGGTCGTGAGATTTATAGGTGAGAGCTAAAGGCAAAATAGATGATGTTTCAAAAATAATTGAAGGGAAAAGGTAGGACAGCAAAAATCTAATTGACCCATGCATGGAAAGGCAATAAGCAGGGTCCCATTTTGGTCCTTGCTCAACTGTAGCTAAATGGATTGGGGAGTGTCTCTGTGAGGAGGGTGCTGCTGGGAGGAAGCTTGGGAATTCCAAGCACTAGAGTGAAGGCTACTTTGGCTTAGTTTTTTTTCTTTCTCACAACACTAGAGTTTGAACTCAGAGCCTCATGGTTACTAAACAAGTGCTCTACCACTCAAGTCAGACCCTCAGGGCTTTATATTTCCTGTATTTTTAAAATAGAATCTCAATGTTTTGCCCAAGCCTTCCAGAACCATAATCTTATTTACTTTTCCTATGTAGCTGGAACAATAGACACGAATCATTGATTGGTTGAGATGGAGGTTTTATTAATTTTTTTTTACTAGATTGGCCATGATCCTTTCAACTCTGCCTCTTGAGTAGCTAGGACTATAGGTGTGAGCTAATGCATCTGATCAAGGGCATCCAGCCAAAAACATTTTTAAGGTTCTAAGAAATGAGACTCTAGCCCTGTTCCCTGCTGGGGTTGAAGGGACATAACACCTTAAATATGGGGTAAAGAAGGCCCAAAAGACACCGAGAAAAATTCTTTTCCCTCATCTGTGCTGCCACTCAGCATCACTGCTTTTTGAAAGGGATCCTTCAGCTGGACTAGGGAGTGCTACAAGGATAAGACTTTAGGGAAAATGTAGAAAATAAAAACCGCATAGGCTGTAGAGCATAAAGGCTTGAAGGTGAGAAAAGAAAAATGGCCTCCATACTATTTCACTTGGAGTAAGGTCCAGATGAACACTTGTGCTATTTTTCAGTCAGAGACTCCATTGATGCCTCAGCAGTGATTAAGATACTATCAGCACACTACCTTTTCTGAGAGTAGAGATAGGCTGCCTTTCTCCTAAGACTCTCACTCAGCCTCCTCTCCCCACTTCCACTTTTAAGTAAAATTAAACATCAGATCAAGCAAACCAAAATTGAACAACTTTAAACTTCACAAAGGATGAATGGGGTAAGACAAGTAGAATGGATGTTCCTGCTTATCATTTTCCCTTTTCATACCTCAGAGAAAAAAGGAGATAAAATAAACAGGAATATTCTTGTTTGCCCTGTAATTCTTCTCACTTTCCAACCTCTTGTAGTCAATGCTAAATGGAAAGTCCCTTAGATTTCATTGGGATCAGATCTGGCATAAAATGCAATAGGCTGTTGATTGGGATAAGAAGAGCCAGTCGCAAGTAAAAGATTAATTTTGGCCTGGTGGTCAAGGGATTTTTCTTATTTACACATTAGCAAAAGGGCCTTATTTTTCCTTACCCCTATTTCTTCCTTTTCTGAAACAGATATGCCAAGCACACAAAACACTCCTACCTCCAATGCCATCCTGAAAACAGTGATTTCAAGATACTGAAGAGACCCTTAATAGCTGTCCTGTTCACTCATATATAACTGAGCAACTTAAGGCCAGTCATGTTCCATCTATGAACCTCAATTTCCTTATCTGTAAATAGCATGCTAATCCATGCCTTGCCCAGTTAAAAGTGCATGCAAAGACCCAATACAATGATTACTGTGTTGTGCAAAATATAAGTACAGCACCCATACATGTGTAGTAGATTTTAACATTCCAAACTCAGAGAAAGTGCCCTATCATTAGTCTTGGATTTCACAAATTCAGTTACATCTAACCTCCTAGACTACACAAACTGTTCCCAAGCAGAGGAAAACAATGACCTCATTCATTTGACCACATTTTCCTCCCAAATTTGACCCACTGTGAGGGAGTAGGCTTCATGAACATAAGACAAAGTCTATAAAACAACTCATGTTGCTCACACCTGAGTTCTAAGGGTCCTATCTACCCTGTTCTACAGGAAGTCATGGAGAGAGCAGTTCTAATTCATGCTGACTGACATGTAAAACTGGTGGTGAAAGCTTAGGAGGAACTGGCTTTTCTGTAAACCAAGAAAGCACCAAGTGGTCCCTGAGCTGCCCCCAGGACCAGGCCCCATTGAGGGCCTTAGTGCCTAAGTGACCAAGACTCAGGAACTTCAATGTCACCTCAAAGACCAAAGCTCTGACTTCTGATTTGGCTATGAGGATCTAGAGTCTGAGTTTGGGGTTTTTGAAAATTGATTTTCAGGATGGGACCAAAGAGGCAAGAGTATAAGAGGTATCAAAATGAAAGGAATTTCAGGAAAGATATTTTTAAATCCAAAAAGCCACTGATCCCCACTCAACAGCAGTAGAGGCCTATTTGTGAGGAAGAAGGCCTGATAAATGTGCTAGCTTCAGTGTTGTTGTCACAGCTACTTAAGTCTTAGACACGAGTTGGAGAATCAAAGTATTCGGCCTCCTCCAAGAGTGTGTGTGTGTGTGTGTGTATACACACACATGTGCACATACTGAAAAGGCAAGGAGGAGAAGCGCAAAGGAAAAGAGTTTCATTTTGTCCCTAAAGTGGTCTATGTGAGCCAAGAGAGTTCTCAAAGGCCTTCTTTCGGGCCTACTTGATCAAAAATATAGGCAGAAAGTTCATAACTCATTCATTGTCCTACCCTCTCCTCTTATCTCTTATCAGTTTGAACTAGGAACAGGTCCAGTAGTGTTATGGGTGGAGCATCTGGCTTTCCAGGATAGAACAAGGATGCAAGAAATACTGTAGGTCAGCCTTGGGGAAATGGTGCAGAATAATTCTCTGGTTGGAATGGGTAGTATAAGAACCATTAGTTGAGTACTTTAAGTTGTAGGCACCATATCCCAAGTCTTTGCTGCTATTATGGTATAGTAACCAGGCAGGAAAGTCAAGAGAGCATGACTGGCCAATACTCTCAGGAGCACAACAGACCTAGGGAAGGAAAAGAACAAGTTAGAAACATGTGAGGGAATCTTAGTACCTCCCTATTCTCTATCCTCCAAAATTATGGGTTAAATAAATGATTTGGAATACAATAATAGAAATCTATTACTTAGGTAGAGAGATGACAATTCTATCCTTCTCTACACTTGAGAATATTTTTTATATGAAACTGGGTTCTAAGCTCATATACTTTGGAGAAACCTAAAGTGGTACCATCCAGACGGAAGAGGTATCTTCAGGCTTCTGTAGGATTATCACAAGGTAGATGAATCAGATAAGGTCTATGTGGCCGAAAGAACATAGCTAGAACCCACAAATGGGTACTACAGGGAAATGGATTTTTTTTCTTTTTTATGAAACCCCAATCTCACAGTCATGGCTGAACTACACAAAATCTTGGTGGGAAAATAGGTTGAGCATCTCTAATCTAATAAAATCCCAATACAAAAATTCTACAAAATCCAAACCTTTTGAGAAACAGCAGTACACAGATGAAAAATTCCACAGCTGATCTCATGTGTCCAGCCAAAGCCCACATGTAGGCACACTAAAAATATCATATAACATTACCTGCATGCTATGTATGCAATGTGTACATGAAATAGATGAATTTGGAGTTAGGTTTCATTCCCATCTCCAAAATATCTCATTATGAATATACAAATATTCCAAAATAAAGAAAATTCTGAAATGCTTGCAGTCCAAACCATTTTGTATAAGGGATACTCAAAGCATGGATTAAAGACCTTAGTAAGAAGAGCACACTAAATGAACCTGAAGGCCTATATTTGTACTGATGTGAAAATAGTTGTGGCCTCTAAATATACATTGCTCCAATTTCTAGGTAACATATAGGAAGGAGAAAGTCATGGGAGATCTGGTAATGTCAGCTGAAGAATGGAAGTGAGTGGTAAAAACAGATGAGCAGAAAATTAACAATCTTACCACTATCTGGCTTCTTATTTCAGTATTTCAGAAAGTATCATTGATTATAACTGCAGTAGTGGAGTTGGATGAGCTCTGTGATATAGCCTCTAACCCTGGGCTCTCACCTAGTTCTGCCACTGAATTGTTCTATGACTTAAAGAAAATCACTTATCCTCTCTGTGCCTCAGTTGCTGCCTCTGTGAAAGAAGCTAACATACCCTGGCCTATTGACCACAAAGTCATGAGGTTCTAATGGTGAGATAAATGTAGGATGAGATAAATATAGGATGATGTATAAATTGTGCCCATGAAAGGGGAGAAAAAGAAAAATGAACAAGACTTAAATGTCTCAAATGCATCACAATATGTAAAAAGGCATTATCATATCATATTTTTAATCCAGTTGATCATGGTGGCACACTCCAGTAATCAATTTTTAATAATAACTTATGAAGTGGGTAGTAGTTTCTACATTTTTATTTTTGTGCTAGTCCTGGGATTTGAACTCAGGGCCTGAGCACTATCCCTGAGGTTCTTTTGTTCAAGGCTAGTGTTCCACCACTTGAACCACAGCTCTGCTTCTGACGCTCTGTCTCTGTCTCTATCTCTGTCTCTGTCTCTCTCTTTCCTTGTAGTTTATTGGAAATAAAGTCTCACAGGCTTTCCTACCTGGGCTGGCTTTGAACTGTATTCCTCAGATCTAAGCCGACTGGGTAACTAGGATTGTGGGCATGAGCCATCAACGTTTGGAAATATTTTCTTCTTTTCACAGAGGAGAAAGTATTTACACAAGGGTCATAAAATTATTAGACAGTGGAGCTTGATATGAAATATATGGTTGCCAAAAGACAAGCATTATATATTTTTTCTACTATGCTATGTTGGTTGTATAGAGAAGAAATAAGTGAATGTGACTATAAGACAGTAGAGCCCTGAGAAAGCTTACAGAAGGCCAAGAGGAAGAGACTGATGTCCTAGCAACCTGACCAGTTCCCTGATAATTGTAGGCTCAGAAGTCTGATGTCTGATTGGCTCAAAAGATTGTTATCACCGCTGTCATCCCTCTCCCCATCAAGGTTCCTAATTTGTTGCTGTTCTTCCACTGTTTGACTACTGAACAATAGAATTAGAGAAGGGAAATTGCTTGAGAATAAGTGGGCTCTAATTTCTCAGCCTTCTGCTCCATCTTTCCAGCTTACCTCAGTAGTTAAAGGCTGCACACTCCAAGGGGCACATTCAGCCCCACCTGCTCTCCAGAGCTTCCACTAGTGTTTCCATCCAAGGTATCAGTACTAGTATAGGAGGCAAAGCCAGAAAACTTTTGTAGGTCCAGCTCTGTGCATTCAATGGGGATGTGGACCCAGTGGGAATGGCTCTCTGAAGCACAGGAAGGCATGGTAAAGGACTCTTGTGTAGGGAAGCCACTGGTAGAGCTGGAGTCATCATCCAAGATGGGCTTAAATGGTTGGGTTTCAAAGATGCTCCTATTCATTGGGGACTTGGGGTTGATCTCTTGGCCAGGTGGCACGGGAAACTGAGATTCCTCCTCCACTATCTTGTCACCCTCAAAGTGCAATGAATTTCCTGGAAGTCAAAGCAGAATGCAACAGCTTTACCCAGAAGTAGAGTTTCTTTTTAGCAGAGCATTGGTTCTCACACAAAATGGGGAATAAGAATGGAAGACAGTGTGCCACTCCCCTCCTTTGGGAGCACTGGACTCCCAGACTATCTAGCACTAATTTATGGTGCAAAGTATTTCAATTGCATAGTAGATTGAAGCTATTTATTTCTGAATTAGGGAAAACAATTTCTTCAGAGTAAAGGAAATGCTTAAACCAGGTGCCAGTGGCTCAAACCTACAATCCTAGCTACTTAGGAAGCTGAGATCAAAGGATCAGAATTTGAAGCCCAGGAAATCAAACCTGTGAGATTCATCTCTAATTAACCACCCAAAAGCTGAAGTAGAGGTGTAGATCAAGTGGTAGAGCCCTAGCCTCAAGTGAAAAAGCTAAATGAAAGTTCAAGCCCCAGTACCAGCATGGGCGTGCGTGCGTGCGTGTGTGTGTGTGTGTGTGTGTGTGCATGCACACATACATGCGCATGCACACGCATGCACACGCACACGTGCACACACACACACACACACACACACACACACTGCTGTGTAAAAAGCAGGTTTTGACATTGGCCTCCCCATCATGATCTTCATTCCCTGGTGTTATTTTGTGGAGGCTATATTATAAGGTTCAATGGATTCTGAAGATCCAATTAAAGTTATGGAAGATTGTTCTGGAGTTCTCAGATGAGTCCAACATAATCACAGGTTCTTTTTTTTTGGGGGGGGGTCCGGTCATGGGGCCTGAACTCTGGGCCTGGGCGCTGTCGCTCAGCTCTTCAGCTCAAGGCTAGCACTCTAACACTTGAGCCACAGCGCCACTTCCGGCTTTTTTTCTTTTTGATTATGTGGTGCTGAGGAATCGAACCCAGGGCCTCAGGCGTGCAAGGCAAGTGCTCTATTACTGAGCTACCTTCCCAGCCCAATCACATGTTCTTAAAAGGAAAAATAAACCAAAAGGAAGTAAGCAAGTATTGAGTATTAAACGGATGAGGCATGGGGGTGGAGGGGGCTGGGGGAGTGGGGGTGGGAGATGGGAAGGGATGGGTAGGGGAAACAAAGGAGAAGGCAACAATGCTTGATAAGAAATGTACTCATTATCTTGCCCATGTAATTGTAACCCCTCTGTAAAGTATTTTCACAATTTAAAAAAATCTACAATATCTTAAATCTGGGAAAAAAAGTCATCATTTTTTACCATGAGTAAAAAATATCATTGTTGTTGGGCGCCAGTGGCTCACGCCTATAATCCTAGCTACTCAGGAGTCTGAGATCTGAGAATCACTGTTCAATGCTAGCCCAGGTGAGACTCTTATCTCCAGTTAACCACCAGAAAACCAGAAGTGATGCTGTGGCTCAAGTGGTAGAGTACTCACCATGAGCTGAAGAGCTGAAGAACAGTGTTCAGGTCCAAAATTCAAGCCCCACTACTGAAAATTTTTAAAAAGCTATGAAAAAAAATCATTGTTGTCCTCTAGAAATGGACTTCAAGAAAAAATTGACCTTGCCAAAAGACAGGAGGCTGAGAAAGGAGGATAATGGTTTAAAGCCCGCCAGAGCAGAAAAGTCCAAGAGATACCTATCTCCAATTAACTAGCCAGAAGTAGAGCTATGGCTCAAGTGGCTCAAGCCTTGAGCAAAAAAGTCAAGTGAGAGAAACATTCTGAGTTCAAGCCCCAGTATTGGCATACATACAAAGAAAGTGAGAGAGGGGGAGGGAGGAAGAGGGAGAGGGGGAGGGAGAGGGAGAGGGAGGGAAGAACAGAGAGGGAGATAGGGAGGGAGAAAAAGAAAGAGAGAAAAAAGGAAGAAAGGAAAAAGAAAGAAAAAAGAAAGAGAGAAACAGAAAGAAAGAAAGAAAGAAAGAAAGAAAGAAAGAAAGAAAGAAAGAAAGAAAGAAAGAAAGAA
>NW_012267403.1:3050964-3085779 GCF_000151885.1 Dipodomys ordii
AGAAAGAAAGAAAGAAAGAAAGAAAGAAAGAAAGAAAGAAAGAAAGAAAGAAAGAAAGAAGAGAAAGAAAGAAAGAAAGAAATAGAGGAACATGAGTTCTATAATTGCATGAAACAATTCAGGCATTTGCCTGGATGATCAAGGAAATGGATTCTCCCCTTGAATCTCCAGAAAAGAACATCCCCCTGCCAATGTCTTGATTTAAGCCTTGTGAGATCAAGCCAAGCCTGCTGAACTTTTGAGCCACTTAATGCTAATAAAGCATTAAATATGTGGTAATTTGTTATGACAATAGAAATGTAATAAACCCTTCATGAATGAGTCCGATTCAACATCAGGTTACAAACTGAGAATCTACTACATGTGTTATTGTTTATGATTCCCCAATTTGGAGTGGTGTTTTTGTGTTCCATTCAAGTTACTTGTCAGTATTTCATACAAAAATCCAGGTTTGTGCATTCTCTTGAAATTTTGAAAGTTTTTTGAACCCTGAATATTAATGTATTTATTGTGCATGTGTGTGCGCATAAGCGTGCACTTGTGCACGTGTGCACATGCATATGCATGCTGGTACTGGGTCTTGAACCCAGGGTCTGGCCATTGTCCTTTAGCTATTTCGCTCAAGATTGTGTCTCAAAACACAGCTCCACTTCCAGCTTTTTGATGGTTAATTGGAGAAAAGAGTCATACAGATTTTTCTGCCTCAGCTTGCTATGAACCTCTATTTTCAGATCTCAGTTTACTAAGTAGTTAGGATTACAGATGTAGACCACCAACATCCAGGTAAATACTCTTCTTTTTTAAACTCATTTTTTGCAATTTTTTGTGATTAAGTGATTATATAAATTTCACAAATTTCACAGTATTGTGGGATAGTGATACTTAATTAAAGTCACAAACACATTCTAACCCTCACAGGGCAAGTTGTGAATATTCTTATATGGTAATAAAGAGCTGGAGCTAAGTAGCAGATTCCCCTCTAGAAAAGAGATGGTCTTTCTAGTTTCTCTATTTTTGTCTCTCTCTCCCTTACTTCTTCGCTGCCTGCCTGCCTACCTGCCTCCTTCCCTCTATTTCTATACTTTCAGTTACCATATTTTGGGAAATTATTATTACTGTAGCACCAATATTAGTTGCCCTAGACTTCATATAGCCAAGCCTTCCTCCATTTTAACATGTTCCAGAATCTACGGTTATTAGTACAGATATACACAATTGCAAAATAACTTTAAAAGCAACTAATCTTGTCTTTCACTTTAAATATTCGGGAGAAAGAGGCTCAAAGAAGCCATATGACTTGTGTAGGGTTACTCAGTGATTGAGAGGTAGATTTAGATCCAACCAGATTCATTTCCCAAGAGATTTTTCATCATGCCATGCTCCTTTCTGATGCCCTACAACCTAATGAACAAGGTTCCTTAACAGGACATTTCTGAAGTCCCATAATTTCTATTGCCATCCCAGATAGTTCCCCAAGCTCATTAAAAGACCACCCCTGGGGTTTTCTAGTGTGAGAATTCTCAACCCTAAGAAACTCCTCTCTTTTGCTAAAAATGCCTTCCTTCTGATTCATGTGAAATGTGAAACAGCAACCCTTACCACGCTGGCAATGCCTGTTGAAGAATTGCTTGCAGTAGAGGTAGAAGAGCCCAAGGAAGGCCAGGGTAAAAATCACTAGCAGACTGCTCACCAGTACAACAAGTGTGGCCTCCTGAGGAGGCACAGTAGGTGCATCTGCCTTCACCAAGCTCAATTGGAAGGCACCTGTGAAGCAAAAAAATTGAGATCCATTAGTGTGGGAAGTCAATAATCACCTTGTCCTTTCTTAGGCCATCCACATTTGGCTTAGTCTTTCCTCAATTAGTGATGCTTTGCTGTTTTTTCTTACTTGTATAACAGGCAAAATTATATGTTGGGAATGAGTAGGGGAAGAATGATGAAACGCATAACAGTGAACAAGATGACCCACAACATGTCATGGTGAATTGAAACTTCTTTGTACAACTACCTACAGGTAATAGTATAATAATAATAATAATATTAACAAAGAAAAAAGGTACTTTGTACTCATAAATGGGCAAATTAAACTGAAACATCTGTGTACAACTACATAATGATATTTAAGAGAGAAAAATTCAGCTGGATGCCAGTAGCTCACACCTGTAATCCTAGGTACTCAGTAGATTGACATCTGAGGATTGTAGTTCAAAGCCAGCCAGAGCTGGAAAGTCCATGAGATTCTTATATCCAATAACCATCAAAAAGCCAGAAATGGACATGTGGCTCAAGTGGCCTTGAGCAAAAATGCTCAAGTTAGAGCCTAGGTTCTGAGTTCAAAACCTAGGAACAGCACACAGAAAAAAAATTCACATATGCTCCAGGCATGACATAAATTAGCAAAATTAACTGAAAACAACCATTCCATACCCTGCCTAGTTATTATATAATCTAGATAAATGGAACTAAATTAAAATGATCCTCAGCAATGGATAAATAAAACATGAAATAACTCTAAGATAAAAGTAAAATACTTTTATGGACTTATATAAACAATCCAGAGGGAAAAACTGGACAGAGTATATAACTTAATGTCATTGATCTATAACATTATAAAATAGCATATACTGCTATATTGTTACTATATATATGAATATATATGGCAAAAAGAATACAAATACTACATACAGTGCCAGTGGCTCACACCTGTAATCTTAAATACTCAGGAGCTGAGATCTGAGCATCACATTTTATAGCCAGCGTAAGCAGAAAACTCAGTGAGAATCTTAAGATTTGTATCTCTAATTAATTAGCAGAAAGGTAGTGGAGTTGTGGCTCAAGTGGTAGAGTGTAAGTCTTGAGTTAAAAAGGCAAGTGAGAGAGTAAGATTGAGTTTAGGCACCAGTGCACACATGTACACACACAGAGAAAGAGTACAAATATTAAAACACTAGTGGAGAAATGGGCAGAAATATAGACTCATTAATTTTTCCCATTCTCTCCTGTATCCATGAAGTAAGTCCATAAGACTACTTCTGGCCAATGGGCTGTGAGTAGAAAGAAATGTATGTTACTTCTAAATTGGAGCACTTAAGAGCCAGTATATCTCATTTATCTCTCCCCCTGTGCCAATGACGTGGAATCTGAATTCTTGAAAAGGCAAAGTTATACAGTGAACAAGTCCTTTACATAGTGAACATAAACCTTTCTGTATTAAGAAACAGTTTGTTGGTAGCCAGGTACTTTTGGAAATCTTCACATTTCAGGAAGCTAGGTATAAAAATCATAGTTCAAAGCCAGTGAAGGCAGACAAAATTGAATTTTTTTAAATCTTCAATTAACCAGCTGTGAGTGAGGTGGGGTGAGGGAACTAAGGCATGTATTTCAGGACAGTACTTGTATCTGAGGAGATTTAGAATATAAAAGGGAATTTGTCATAATTGTGGAATCTTTGGTCCTTATTTTAAAAAATATGAAGGAAAATATGTGAAATGTTAATTTATTATCTAGGGATCTGAGGCAACTGAGCATGTTTAACTTTTCTACTTTTATGCATTTTAATTATTTCAAGGTTTTACATATTTCATTATTTTTATGAAAATGTCAATAAAGAATAAGTGAACAGATAGATGGTAGACAGACAAAAATGATAGAAAGACAAGAAAACACAGATAAATGGGTAGTTACATAAACAGAGACTTATAGTCATAGATCCGTTAATTCTTATTCAGCTTCTCATGAGTCCAAAGATCTAAGGAATCCTACATACCTTGCATAGTGTTAATAATAGTAATAATAGTTCATAACTGTATAAATTTTTATTGTGAAAATACTGTACAGAGGGGTTACAATTACATGGGCAAGATAATGAGTACATTTCTTATCAAGCATTGTAGCCTCCTCCTTTGTCTGTATAAATGTTATACAGTGCTTTTCAACATCCATTATTTAATTAGACCTAGACAGCAATCCCATAAGGTATGAAGACATCATGAGTCACAGCTTTTCACATGAGGTAAATGAGTTTCAATGAGTTTGAATCATTTGTTAAAGATTACACAGATACTATGTGGTAAAATTAGAATTCAGACCTAATGGATTCACTTGCCACAGTACTCCATTCAAAGAGCTACTAGTGACTAGTTAATTCCTACAAGAAAAGAGACCTTTTCTTGTGCTGATCCAGGGACTTGAACTCAGGGCTGGGACACTGTTTCTGAGCTTCTTTGGGTCAAGGCAAGCCCTCTACCTCTTGAGCCATACCACCACTTCCTGATTTTTCTGAGTAGTTTATTGGACATAAGAGTCTCATGTACTTTCCTGCATGGGCTGGTGTCAAATTGTGATCTTCAGGTCTTAGCTTCCTGAGTAGCCAAGATTGTAGGCATGAGCCACCAATGCCAAGTGAAAGAGAAATATTACCTGATTTTGCTGCCACCCAATAGGTTGGGGAGAAAAGAAAAGAGAACAAGTAGACACATTATATGTGATCATGGAACTAGAAAAACTGAGGGGATGAGTGGATTTGGTAGAGGTGGGGGAGAAAGATGAAAGGGGTGACATTGATCAAAATGCATTGTTGAATCAAAACCCCTTTGTACAACTACATAAAGGTAATAAAATAGAAGTTTAAAAATTATGGATACACACACTGAACCTCAGAAGTGGGGGTCTGCTTCGTGCATGGGATGCACTCTTGGTCTTGCAGGCCTCCAATGCGTGTCTTTCGATAGAACCTATGATCAGAGTAGTAAGTGATATCAGAGTGATGGAACAAACAATGCACATAGGGCCAAGTGGTACTTTCTGGAACCACAGGTAGCTTTGTAGAGTTTTGCCCTTTGGGAAGCCAGTGCCTACCCCTCATAAGCTTTCAGTCTCCATGTGTGATTCTGATTCAGGGGGCCCGTCACTCCACCTCTTCCCCCATTCACCACACATGATAGCCAAAATGGAAGCTAATGCAATGAGACAGAGGAGCATGACTATGGTACCAACTGCTTCATAATTTCTTGTTAAGTTTCCAGTGAGATTTACCTTAAATCTTGGGCCTGGGCTAAGAGTGCCAGCATGATGAAAAAGCTGTTAAGTGCTCATCTGTGGAGGACAATGTGCTGGACACTTTATAGAGGGATCTTGGGAAGACATTGTTTCTACCTTCTGGGAGCTTAAATGGAATATGACATGGATAGTTAGAATACTTTGACTAGATTCTGTGAGGTAAGGATTATAAACATCAAAGGGCTAAAACAAAAGGCACAGAGCTGTTTAGACCAATTTAGCAGACTCACCTTGGCAGACATTCTCCACAGATAGCATTAGAGGTGGCTGTGCAGTTGGTCTTCTGGACCCGATTGATGACAGCACAGTTGATGCAAGTCTGGCATCTGTGGTGGCCTGAGCTGCTTTTGAACTTTTGAGGAGGGCAGTCTACACAATATGCATCTCTACCTTCTCCATAACCACAGTCCTGCAAAGACAAGAGAGTTAACTTTTCTCTGTAGGAGGTTGGAGAGATGCTCACCTCTAAAATAGAGTAGTAGTTTTCAAACTGGAAGTTGTCCTTCAATCCTCAGGCTCTAAAATCAATTAACTGAGTTGCCATCAACAATGCAAATTGAAATGGAACAAAATAGAATATATCAGTCAGGATAGATGGTCTCAAATTTCAGTGATTTAAAAAAAACAAAAACTTATTTCTCACTCACACTAATTGTCCACCAAGGATTTTCTGAGGGCTACATTATCCTCAGTAGGACACCAAGGTAATGGGCTTCATACTCCTTCTGCCATGATTGGGGCACCAGTAAAAACTAAATAAATAAAAAGAATGTTGTGAACTGTATACTGGTACTTTAAAGTTTCCCAAAAAATAATCGGTTTCACTTAAATTATATATCCTTAGCCACAAATACCTACTGATTTTTACTACTACAAAGGATGTGAGAGAGTGTAGTTTTACAGTGTTACAGAAAATGAGGAGGTGCAAACAGCTGACAAGTAGCTGTAATTATTATCCACCTTTGTTTTAGAAAACTTTTACAAATATAATGTATGTAAATATGGTTTGGATCATAAAGAAAAATTATTTCTAGGCTGTGGTAAGAAATGTTTGAAATACGGTATAGAGCAGAGAGAAATGATTGGGCTTAGACTTGCCTAAGATCTGTCATCAACACAGTGTTACTCTGGGAAGTTTTTCATGCTCATGCTTTCTGGGCATCAAAGAAATGAGAGATTGGAATAGATAGTCTTCAAAATTTGTTTCTGTTCTGATAGACTAGCTTCAATAGGAACAAGGCTCCTACCTGCTATGCTACAAGCCATAGCTTTTTCTCAAGTTATTACTTAATGAATACATAATTTCTGCTTAGGATTATGAAAAAGTCTTACAACTAGACAGTGCTAATGATGGTGCAACATTATGTTTGTGATTAATGCCACTGAAGTGTATACTTAGTTAAGCAGCACATTTTATGTTACATATTTACTGTAATTAGAACATAATAATGCAGTATACTAAATACACTTTAAATGGGTAAATTGTGTTCCGTACTTCAATAAAGCTGTTAGAAACATGACAGAGGCTTCATAAGGCTGAGTCCCTGAATGAAAATAATCCTCCTCACTCACTAGAGGTAATGTCTGAAATAAGTCCTTAATCCTTTATCTAACCAAATTTTAGTATGTTATAACAGAATTACTTGTAGTAAAATAATTCCCATGGGGAGGGAAAAATGAGCATATTCTACCTGTAAATAAATACTCCTGCTAACTTTGCCTTTACTTACCTACTCTGCCCTTATTCAATGCTTCATGGCCCCATTTGCAATGACCTACCCACCAAAACCCAACTCTTGATACCAGAAGCTTCATATGGGTTCTAGGTATTTTACTCATAATCTAGATTTCCTGGGAAGGCAAAGGACTTACTAGAGCCTCTGCTACCTTATGTGTAGTAATAGAATGATGATAGTTGCCATCACTTGCTGCACAGGGTAAGATGAGGATCAACATAGCAAGAAATACAGGTCTATGATGAAACACTGTTCCAGAGCCAGAGAGAACTAGTTTTAACTCCCACTGACCAGCCATGTAACCTCAAGAAAGATCCTTAACCATTGTTTAAAAATATTATCACCTAGCTCATACCATTACATAAGCTGACCAAATAGACCAAAAACATCTCAAATGGATGAAAAAAAGCTAGCCTTTTAAATAAACAGGTTGAATAAAAACAACCATGTAAACAACAATGAAATTTGATCAATTTTCCTAAAATTTCAAATGAATCACATATTTAAATATTAAAATGAAAATACATAAGTACTTAAAGAAATATATATATATATATATATATATAACTTTCTCTTAGAACTGGGAATGGATTCAGAGAGATACTCAAAACATTATTCTGTAAGAAACAAAATTTTATAATATCTAGGGCAATAGAATCAAAAGATCTGAGTGTGATTCTTTACCTCTTCACAGATTCTCGTACAAAAGAGAGAGATTGTGGAAGTTACCTGGCATTTATGGAGAATCAATTAATAAACTGGTTAGATTAGCGCTGTGTTTTTATTTTATTAATTCATAAAACACCTGGTAAGACAAGTAAGTTTTATGTTAGAATGCCATCTGATATATTGTACATAAATAACTGAAGCGATAAGAGAAAAATCCCTGCTCTCAAAGACTGAAATAATTTTATATTCTCTATAAAATCATCTAAAGTCACACGGGCATCCCTATTTGAAAAATAAGCAAATTTGTCATCCAAAATGGTGTATCATTGATTTCCTATGGGTCTAATATTCCAAATCCATAAGCAGAGATATAAATCTTCAGCAGGAACCAGCAAAAGGGACTTCATTCCAAGTATATTTTAGATATGAGACCCTTATCCATTGTATGGCTAGTGAAGATCTTCTCCCAATCTGTGGGCTTTCTTTTTTTATTATTATTATTGTGAAAATACCATATAGAGGGGTCACAATTACATTTCTTATCAAGCACTGTTGCCTCCTCCTTTCTACTGATCATGCTAGCTATGCCCTTTGCCAGGCAGAAGCTCTGCAGCTTCATGCAATCCCATTTGTCCAACCTTTCTTTGATTTGTTGTGTTTCCGGGTCTCTATTAAGAAAATTTTGGCCTGTGCTAAGAAGACCTAGGGTTTCTCCTATTCCATCCTGTAATGTTTTCAGGGTGTCTGCTTTGACTCCAAGGTCTCTGATCCATTTGGAGTTGATTCTGGTGCAGGATGACATATAAGGATCTAGCTTTAGTTTTCTACAGGTGATTAACCAATTTGCCAACACCTTTTACTGAAGAGGCTGACTTTCTTCCATTCTATTTTTTAGCTCCCTTATCAAAGATTAGATGGCTATAGGTCTGTGGGTTCATTTCTGGGTCTTCAGTTCATTCCATGGTTCCTCAAATCTGTTCTTGTACCAGTACCAAGCTGTTTTAATTACTATGGCTTTTAGTAGAGTTTGAAATTTGGTATTGATATTCCTCCAGCACTGTTCTTTCTGTTAAGGATCATTTTTGCTATTCGGGGTCTTTTATTGTTCCTATGAATTTTTGGATTGCTTCTTCTATTTCCTTGAAGAATGAGGTTGGAATATTGATAGATATCACATTGAATTTGTAGATAGCATTGAATTAGATCCCCCAACAACAAATCCTCAAAGAAACAACTGCCCAATAAATAAGTGGGCTAAAGACTTAAAGAGAAACTTTTCTGAAGAGGAAAGAAGGATGGCCAATAGACACATGAAGAAATGCTCAAATTCTCTAGCCATAAAAGAAATGCAAATCAAAACAACAACCTCACCAGTTAGAATGGCTATAATCAAGAACTCTAATAACAACAGGTGCTAGAGGGGATGTGGACAGAAGGGAACCTTACTTCATTGTTGGTGGGAATGTAAACTTGTTCAACCACTTTGGAAAGCAGTATGGACATTCCTCAAAAGACTCCACATAGAGCTCCCTTATGACCCAGCAATCCCACTTTAGGGCATTTACCGAAATGATCACAAACAAGACCATACTAAAGCTACCAGCATTACTTACCATAGCTAAAATATGGAACCAACCCAGATGCCCCTAAGTAGATGAATGGATCAAGAAAATGTGATATATATATATATATATATATATGTATATATATATATGGAATTCTATGCCTCCATCAGAAAGAATGACACTGCCCCATTTGTTAGGAAATGTAAAGACTTGGAAAAAATTATATTAAGTGAAGTAAGCCAGGCCCAAAGAAACATAGGTCGCACGGTTTCCTTTATTTGCAATAACTAGTATCTGTCTAGGACAAGTAGAAAAGGTCAAAAGCAATGTACATATGACCAGATAAGATGATGTTAAGTGAAATGAACCCCAAGATAGAGACACAATGTTTTTTTCTTTCTTGCTATTGTTTCTAACGTATTTATAATGTACCATGTGATTTTTTTTGTTTTGTTTTGTATGTTCCTTCCCCACGTTATAACCTGTTTTCACTGTATTTGATGTCGGTCTAATTTGGGGAGGGGAAGGGAAAAAACAAAATGTTTAGATAGAGATACAGTTTGACAGACTGTAAGAATGGGATGTACAAGACACTATGTTGAAAAATGAACTTTACAATTTAGGAGTACGGTGGGGAGGAGGGAGTAGTTGTGGAGGTGGGGAGGGAAGGGATGGTAGGGGAAAACCAAAGGAGGAGGTAACAATGCTTGATAGGAAATACTCATTACCTTGCTCATGTAACTGTAACCCTCCTGTACAGTGTTTTTATGATAAAAAAACTTATTTAAAAAAAATAAAACTTTTATGGCAAGCAAAAAAAAGGGACTTTGTGCTTGTGTACCCAGCCTCTTTGTCTTATGGATATGAGATTACTACACTGAGACAGATGGTGGGAATGCATTGTCAATTGGTGAAACAAGTAGTTCAGCCTGGAAATCATGTGACTGCTCACATCTTAGAGTCACCTTAATTTCAACCATTACAAATAAGGAGACATCACCCAGGAAAATCTGCAAGTATCAGCTATCACACTCTCAGCAGAGGGAGCCGCCACGGCATCAGAGAAAGACTACAGATTAAAAATTGTACCACAAGTCAGGCGCCGGTGGCTCACGCCTGTAATCTTAGCTTTTCAGGAGGCTGAGATCTGAGGATCATGGTTCAAAGCCAGCCTGGGCAAGAAGGTCCTTGAGACTCTTATCTCCAATAAACCACTAGGAAACCGGAAGTGGTGCTGTAGCTCAAGCCTTAAAGTGCTCTCCTTGAGCTGAAGAGCTGAAGGACAATGCCTAGGCCCAGAGTTCAAGCTCCACAACTGATAAAAAAAATTTGTACAACAAGGACACTGAAAATTTCCAGGTACTGTTGGGTGGCTCAAGTCTATAATCCTAGCTACTTAGGAGGCTAAGTGCTGAGGATTCTGGTTGAAAGCTAGCCCAAGCAGTTAAGTCTATGATACTCTTATCTTCAATGAACCACAAAAAAATTACAAGTAGAGCTGTGGCTCAAATGGTAAAGTGCTACCTACTTGCCTTGCATGCATGAGGCCCTGGGTTCGATTCCTCAGCACGACATAAGTAGAAAAGGCCAGAAGTGGTGCTGGGCTCAAGTGGTAGAGTGCTAGCCTTGAGCTGAAGAACTGAGGGACAGTACCCAGGCACAGAGTTCAGGCCCATGACAGGCAGATAAATAAATAAATAAACAAACTTAAATAGATGACTGTTTCCTAAAATGAAAGACTTAAATAAACTTTCTAATATAATTGAAAAAATATCTAGGGTAAGTAAGACATCACCAATCACAACAAGCATTAAGAGAATCACCTCTTTGCATAACTATTTAAAAATAATTAAAAAGAAATTAATTTATAAAAAATAACCAAGAAAATCCATATACACATGGAAATGCAAGCAATTGATACCAGCAGTTAAACAAATGTGATAATGGAATCATCTGACAAGGATTTTGAAAGCACCCATAATTAAAATGCTTCGACAGCAATTATAAATTGAAAGAATGATAAATAGAATACCTCAATAAACAAATTATTTTTTAAAAGGAACCAGATGATAATTACAAAAATAAAAAAATAAATCACAAAAATTTCCTAGATATGCTCAATATTAGAGAAAAAATGGCAGAATCAGTGAATGTGATTATAGAATAATAGAATATATGCAATTTGACCAATAGGGACCAAATAAATTACTAGAAATAAAATGAACAAAAGCCTTGGAGAACTATGGAAATACCAAAAAATATCAAACAATCATCTGTCCCAAGAAAGGAAAAACAATTCAAAAAAGCTGAAAACCAACAGTGCTCTAAGAAATTATTTATTCTAAACAAAAGACTAACTTACATAACATATAAGGGTATTTAATGACAGGTAACAGTGACAGTGGCCTATGCCTGTAATCCTAGCTACTCAGGAGACTGAGATCTAAGGATTATAGTTTGAAGTCAGCCTGTGCAAGAAATTAAGCAGAAAAATGCTGGAAGTTAAGCTGTGGCTTAACCAACAGCCTTGAGAACAAAACTGCTAAGTGACAATGCCAAGGCCCTGAGTTCAAGTCCCAGTACCGAAACAAAAAGAGGGAGATGGTAGTATTTAACTCAAAATACTAAAATATGGGTCATCCAAGGGAATGTACAGTATTTTGATTTTGGATTTTACCAATCTATGTCAAAAATTAATGAGAAAGATAAATATATGAAATGATAAAAATTTAAAAATCTTTCTGATTTTAAATATATTTATGTGCACATTACATAAAGAATTTACAAATTCTCTCCATTCCTCAATATGTCTGCCAATTCAGGTGACTTATAAGAATAGATAATGAACAACAAACAATGAATATTCAGAACAGAAAAAAAATCAGACACAGGAAAATTGGAAATGCAAATGGACAAAGAGAAAAGGTTAGTATATTTCCCTATCAAATGTAGAAAAGTAAAAACAAAATTCTCATAAAGTCCTCATAAATTAGGAATTTAATATTACAGAGGGGAGCATAAAATTAATAGACAATGGAAATGCATTATTCATTTTTGGTTAGGCTTTTGGGACATGGGAATGCTATGTGCAGTTGAAAATAAATGCAATTGTAATGGAAATTAGTGACAAAATTCAAAAGTGTTATCTGTTAATATATTTCAAGAATCTCAAAATTGTATTTAGCTTAGCAATTATACTTCCAGAAAAATGTCCTCAGGAAATAGTGTTAATTTTCTGCAATGATTTATTTACAGTGGTATTTATTATTCATGAGTGAAATTTAAAAATAAATAGAGATAACTGAAAAAAGTTATCTCATATGTTGTTAGCTGCTTATCCAAACATCACTGGGCCTCTGCTTCCTTGTTAACAGAACATTGATTTCATCCTAGGTGGCATGATCAGCCTCAAGAACGGATTCTTAATTTGTTTTAGTCAATCATGGAAATTCCACTTTTGTCTGCCAGATACTCATTTCCTAGTCTCCCATCTAGAGATAGGAGCTGTATCACTCAGATCTGGACCGTAAGAAACAAGGGGAAGTATATGAGGAAAAAATATTTCTTTCCAAATAAAAGGCAAGCTATTTTAATCCTGCCTCTGCTTTCTGTTTTTCTTTATGGTTTGAAGTTTGAGCTTTGAGTTGTAGCAATCAGAAAGACACAAGTGCCCAAGATGGATTAAAAAAAAAGAGCCTGGATCCTTGTTGGCTGTTATATCTGTCCAACAAAAGACAGGTTGCCTATCTCCAGACATCAATATGTCCATATATGTGCTTATAGTTCAAGTCATTGTTAAAATTCAGGTTACTGTTTTTCATTTAGTTTATTGATAAAGAACTTGATGAAGATTTTGAACTTAATTTTTACTGGTATACAAAGCATAAACATTGCACCTATTAATTCAACAGTTGATACCTTGTTGATTTCAATTACGTTAAGTTTGTGTCTGCTCAAACAATATGGTGAAAATTTTCAAATTTTTCTCACTTTTTGAAAAGTACAGTGCATTATTGTTATCCATAGACACTCTATTGTGTTATAGCACACCAGAATTTGTCCCAGTCAAAGTATAACTTAGTACCTATCTATCAACTGTCCCCCATTCCTCCTTTCTCATTATTGCTCCTCAACCTCTGTTAGACACCATTCCATCCTGAACTTCTCCAACATCAACTTTTTTAGAGTTCCTCATATTGTTTTTTTTTTTTTTTTGTCGGTCGTGGGGCCTGAACTCTGGGCCTGGGTGCTGTCCCTCAGCTCTTCAGCTCAAGGCAAGAGCTCTACCATTTGAGCTACAGCACCACTTCCGGTTTTCTGGTGGTTTATTGGAGATAGGAGTCTCAGGGTCTTTCCTGCCCGGGCTGGCTTTGAACCGCGATCCTCGGATCTCAGCCTCCTGAGTAGCTAGGATTACAGGCATGAGCCACCAGCGATTGTTGAGAACTTGGTATAGTTGTTTTCTCTTCCTGGCTTATTTTACAAAATTTGATATCCTGCAGGGCTCTGGTGGCTCATGCCTGTAATCCTAGCTACTCAGGATGTTTAGATCTGAGAATCATGTTTAAAAGCCAGTCCTGAAAAAAATCTGCAAGACTCCAGTTATCCACCCAGAAAACCAGAAGTGGCACTGTGGCTCAAAGTGGTAGAGCACTAGCCTTGAGCAAAGGATCTCAGGGAAAGCCCACAGGCCCTGAGTTCAAGCCCCACAACTGACCACAACCACACACACACACACACACACACACACACACACACACACACATACACACAAACTTGATAACCTACAGCTCAATCCATTTTTGTTGCAAATGAAAGGATTACATTTTTCTTTATGGCTAAATAGTTTTTGTGTACCACATTTTCTTCACACATCTATTCATTGATAGATATGTAATTTGTTTCCTGACTTTTGTAAATGCAGATGGTTTTGGAACATACTGATTTTTTAAATATGTATCCGGTAATGGGACTGATGGATCCTAACATGATTATATTGTTAATCTTTTTTTTCTCTTTTTTATTATTATTAATAAGTTTTTTATTGTGAAAATACAGTACAGAAGGGTTACAATTACATGAGCAAGATAATGAGTACATTTTTTATCAAGCATTGTTGCCTCCTCCTTTGTTTCCCCTTACCATCCCTGCCCTCCCATTTCCCCCCCATATATTAGTTTACATTCCCAGCAACAATGTACAAGGATTTTCTTTTTTCCACATCTTTTTCAGTATTACTGTCTTTTATCTTATTTATATTAGCCACTTACTGGGCTGAGGTTTATCTTATTATGGCTTGTTTGTTATTTCACTGACCATTAGTAATATTGAGAGTTTTTTCATTTTATTTATATATCTTCTTTTGGGAAATATGTTAATTTCAACTTTGTGCATCTTATTTGATTCACGGTCAAATTAATTTTCCATAGCAAAGATGGACTTTAAACTTAGTAATATAGGGGTCCCAAGATCTTGTATTTATTTTTACTGTACCATGCTTCCTGAGCAAGTCATAAATCCTCTTTGAGCCTTAGTTGTCTCATCTATGAAATGAACTAATAATGCCTTTTTGCTGGCCTATTTTAAAACCAAATGTGATAATGCAAATGAGAGCATTTTTAATGAAGGATAGATACAAACTACATATACGTAAAACTTTCACAGAAGCACAATATTGCAGTCTATTTTCTCCAAGTTTCTAGTGGCACTGAAATAAATGGCAGTTACAGAGGGATGAGTTAAATGTGCATTTCATAAAGGAATTTGTAAGTTTAATAACAGCAATTTTATAGATAAACAAGTGTTGGTTTGTCTGTTTTGCCCTTGAAGAAATTCAGTTTTGTAAATATGGAAGGCTTTAAAGAAAATAGCTATTTTTTACATGATAGGAACATGTGCAAAGGTTTTATCATAAAGCTTGATGTGGTAAATACAACAGATTTTAGCCAAGGTAAGCAGCTTATTCGATTTGGTCTTTCTATGGTGGACTTCCCTTGGTACCAGAATCTCTTATCAGTCCTGTGGACATCCCAATGTGGGGTACAATGTTATATATGAAGAGTTCAAATTTATGCTTGTCTTTTCTTTTGGTCGGTCGTGGGGCTTGAACTCTAGGCCTGGGTGCTGTCCTTCAGATCTTCAACTCAAGATCAGCACTCTACCACTTAAGCCACAGTGCCACTTCTGGCTTTTTCCACTTATGTGGTACTGAGGAATCAAACCCAGGGTCTCATGCATGGGAGGCAAGCACTCTACCACTGAGCCACCTTCCTAGCCCTATGCTTATGTCTTTTAGTATCCCTGGGCAAATACTCTTTTGATTTTTTTAAAGTATAAAGGGGAGAATGGGTGGAGATAATTAATTTTTTTTCCTTTAGTCACAGAAATATGTCATTCCTACATCAAACCCTCCATAAAGGTTCTTGTATATTTTAAAAAAATGAAATTTTCTCCTCATGGAATTCAGATATCTATATTATCTGGCCCATACAGACATAATCCTCTCACTCATCATATACCAGTTGCATGAAGCTTCTTTGTTTTCATTAAACATACCTAATTCATTTCCATCTTGGGACTGTACCAGCTATATCCTGTCCCAGGGAGGATCTCTTTAGGATGCTCTTCTTTCATTTCCTGATTAGGAATAGCCACCTAGTCACTCAGTATCAAACCATTCTTATCTTGTTCTTGGCATATCTTCACATCTCAACTCCTCAATTATCTCTGCTTTGATCTTTCTTCTGTTGCCTGTCCTGGGGCTTGCAGTAAGGGATCTGAGATCTTTTACTTAAGGTTAGCACTCTACCATTTAAACCAGAGTTCCACATCCAGCTTTTTGGTCATTAAATGGAAAGAGTCTCACAGACTTTCCTACCTGGGTTTGCCTTTGAACTGAGATCCTCAGACCTCAGGCTCTTGAGTAGCTAGGATTACAGGTATGAGCCACTGGTGCTCAGCTCATTCTTTTTTATTTGTGTTACTATTTAGAAGGCAAGGCTCATGAAGGCATAGACTTTTGCCTATTTTGCCATATCTGTGATGTCTACAGCCATACTTGCCACTTTGGAAGCACTCAACAGGCAATTGCTGATTAAATGAAATTGTTGTGGGTTGTCTACTTCCAGTTTCTGTAGCATACATTTAGTATGATCTCAGGTTCAAGGACCAACAAAGGCCCCCAGGAAGGAACAGTTAAACAGTCTAACCTTGCTGTCACTCTGCATTGCTGTTCATTTTGTTCTGACCCCTACATCCAAATGGGATTATAGTGCCTCAAGGCTGGTGCCTCATACCTGAGTCCTCTTTTGCACAGTATTTTCTTTAGCTTAGACACTCTGAACATGAGGACACATTAACTGTCTTGGCTCTTCGCCTTTCCTCCTGGGCCTCTATATTCCACACCTCTTATGAATAGATCATGAAACCAATCCTTTAACTTGTTCCTTCTAGGCTGACCTTTTGCTGCAACAATTATTACTATCCTTTCTGGATCCCATGTTTTACCTTCCAAACTGGATCAGTCACTGCTAGAGGGGGTTCTCTTACTAATCTTGTTCCTTCCCAGTTGCTGATCTGGTTCTTAAGATGTGAACAACTAAGTGCAATGATTGGGACTTACCTTGGAGAGCTCCTGTCCAGGAGCACACTGTTGGCAGGTGACACAGCATCCCCATTGGTCCCAGTATTCGTTTTCTTGGCAATCCATGGTTAGGAAGCTATGGGCAAAGAACACAACAACTAAGAAATTAATATAATGAGACTACAAAGTAAGTGGTGGCTTCCATATCCTCTTAATGTCACCCCTGTCCTAAGAGGGGCTAAGGAAGCAACCCGAAATAGCTAATACTTTTAGAGTATTTACTACATTTTATGTTTCCAAATGTTTTTCATGTACTCATTCAGTTCTCAAAGCAATGACAACAACAATGATCAAGTCTATTTTATAGATAAGGAAACTGAAGCAAAGCATAGAAGCCATAGAACTTGCCCAGATCTTTAGTTAATGATTATTACCAGGAGCTAAGATGATAAAAAAAAAAGAATAAGACAAGCCATTGACTTCCTTCTACACAGTACAGAAAATCTGCAATCCTTATGATCAGCACTTAACACATTGTAAATCACTTTTACATTTATTATTACTGGATTTTACAGTATCTCTGTGCAGTAAGTAGTACAGAAATTATACTACTTAATATAATCCTTTATTACTTTGTATACTGGTAATGGGACTTGAACTCATGGCTTCATGTTTATGTTTGCCTGTCTTCCTCAAGGCTAGCACTCTACTCTGAGCTACAGCTTCACTTCCAGTGTTTTGGTGGTTAATTGGAGATGAGTCTTACAAACTACTATCTGGCCTAACATAAAAATGCAATCTTCAGATCTCAGTCTCCTGAGTAGCTAAGATTAGAAGCATGAGCCACCAGTGTGCACCTCCTCTGCATAATCTTTATTTTGTAAATGAAAAGGCTGAAATATGCTTCTCCTTTGCCAATAGTATGTAATAATATATCTCTGGGGACCATTAACTTCTATTGCTTCTGTCCTAGGCAGAACAGAAGTGGAGGATGTTTCAACATGTAGAAAGCATCCTGGTGCATTTAAGGAAGGGGAAGAGAAAATATGATTCATAGAACAGTTTTTAGAAGACAGATGATATAGGACTAGTATGGATTGGACTTTCAGTGGACTGCTATTTGGGATGTGTGATTCTAGTCCTATCTACTAGGACACAAATTTTTCTGGGTGAAGAGACAGGACAGGTGATTTTTAGTGCAAAAGCTGGGAGAGTTTGGGACAAACTGGTATGATTAATCATCATAGCTGACTTGCTTTCTTTTGACCTATAATCTCAGATAAAACTTTTCTAGCCCCAGTATATAGAGCTAGAAAAAAAGAGACAGAATGTTCTTCACTTTTATCAGCTAATTTTTGAAAGGCTCAAATGAGCTAAGGTTCATCAAACCATCCCAAAGGCCTCAAAGAGGTATAATAAGCAGATAGAGGTATTCTTTTACAGAGAACTCTCAATGAAAGTAAATTAAGTAATTGATACATCTGGCTTATCTTTCTCCATCAGAAAAACGGGGGAAGATTTGTTTGTTACCAAACAGCAGAAAATTTCAGGTGCTTTCTCAATGTATAAAAAGTCCTAAAGGTATACATCCAATCATAAGAGAGCATGTGTTTGCACCTTAAGGGGTTGTCCATCTTCTAAAGTAATTAAAGGAGCTGGGTACTGATGGCTCAAGCCTGTAATCCTAGATATTCAAGAGGTTGAGATCTGAGGGTCATGGTTCAAAGCCAGCCCAGGCAGAAAAAATCATGAGACTCTTATCTCCAAATACCTATCAAAATGCCAGAAATAGTGATGTGGCTCAAAGTGGTAGTGCATTAGCTTTAAATGCAAAAAGTCAGGGACAGTGCCCAGACCCTGAGCTCAAGCCCCAGGACTGACTGGCAGAGAAACAAAAAGAAAAAGAAAAGGTAACCAAAGGAGACATGGTAAAATATCCTGGCTAGCATTATTGCTTAAATGCAACTTTTCTCACCACCAACTGGGCTAGTTTTTCCCACTTCTATAAAATCTATTTTGAACAAAATATATATAACCCTTCTCTCTGCTGCTTTTGAGTATTTTGTGGCGTAACCCTCAGTAGGCATGTTCCCTTTGCCTTGCTACTCACCCTTGTCTTTGAGAACAAAACCCATCAGTTCTGCAACAAGGTAACAAAATGAACACACCCACGTACAAAACATTCCTTTATGTTTTTCTTGTCCAGATAACAGAAAAACAGTGGCAGGAGCCAAAGAGAATCCTCCTCTTTAAGATAAGCTCTTGAAACAGGCATTTGAAATCTTTGTGGCAGCTGCTGCTGGCCTTTGAGTGCCTGAGACATGAGTTTGGATTGCCCCATCTACTTAATAAATAGCAGATGGCCCAAACCTTTCTTCTTTTTTTTTGAGACTACTGCCTAGGCAAAGTAGGCTTATTGTCATATCCCCATATCAGAAACTAACGAATAACTAGAGGTTTATTTCTCCCATCGCCATCACTTTTGTCAAACCATTTGTGTAAAACATAAAGGGTCCTTCATTACAAGTTTTAAAACTACCTTTAAGCTGGAGGCTAGTGGCTCACACGTATAATCCTAGCTACTCAGGAGATCTGAAAATTGCGGAGCCAGACTAGGCAAAAATGTTCGGGAATTTCTCATTTCCAATTAACTAGAATGCACCACTGTTAGATAATTTGGACTTTGCCAGAAAAACGCTCAGACATCCAGGTACATCTTGGAAAGGGGCCAGCAAGACCCCTTCTCACAAGGGAGAAGTGAGAAGAAACACTGGCTATTGTCTGAGGTGACATATATAACCTAGGAGGTTTAGGAGGGGCTAAAAGGAGCTAGGAGGCAGAGAACCTTGTGTGTAAGTAAGGACCAGAGGCTTCATCATAGCGAACTAGATTTATGGCTGCTGTCCAAATAGTAGATAAGGGGTCCTGCAGCTGCCCAGACCTGAAGGTCAATCTAAGGGGCTCTTGTTTGACTTATATGGTGGTAGCTGCCCCAGAAAAGTCCCATCCCAAAGTAAAGGGGGTTGGAGGCTGATTATTTACTGCCTTTACTAAATGGGCCGAGTGTTGCCTAGGAAGGGACATGCTAAACTGTGAAGAGGGGAAGGAGTATACTAAGCTATTGGAAGGGAGCTCATTTTGCTAATAGGAGGTGTGACTCAAGTGGTAAAGCACAAACCTTTAGCGAAAAAGTCAAACAAAAACAAGAAGCCCTAAGTTCAAGCTCCAGTATGATGCACACACGTGCAAACACACACACACACACAATTACATTTATTAAAGTGAACAAAACCATATGGATGCTGGGTCTATTCTAAAGAAGATAAGGCATATAGGAAAACCTGTCTAATAACTGATAGATGACATTATCCAGAGACAATGTAATACTTTCCACCATCATTCCCTATAATTAACAGTGTCCATTTTGAGAGCAGAAAAAAAAACTATTTGATTTTGAGAAAGCCAGTAATTTTGAGGTAACCTATAACTACAACAAGATACTCTTCTAAAGGTTCACAGAGGATGAACCTGAACCTGAACCTCAAACTCTTGGCCAAAGGAGCAACATCAAGAGTAGAGACTACTGTACTGTATCTGGCACCTTTCACTGCACTTACTGATGCTAGTATCACCCACAAGCCTTTAGAACCTAACCCATCTTGGCTAAAAGGAACATTATTCTCAGTGTTTGTTGGATGTTCTCCATCAAGATATTCCTGTATAGAATGAACTCAGGTGATAAAGGTTTACAAACCTTTCTGGGACAAGTACCATGGAAATGGAAATGTAAAATCATAGTTACAGATTAGCAAGGAGGCTATTGGGACCTGTACTGAAGAGCAAACAATTTTCCAGAAAACAATTCCTTACATTTCCAAAACTTAACGTTGTGACTGCTCAAGAAACATTTTTCACCCATAAGGTTGTGTTGTCTTTATATTACCTTAGTGAGAAGAGAGGAAGGAGGAGTGTCAGGTGCCTTTTCTCTCCTTCCCTGGAGTATAAAATATGCTGGGGTCCTGCTTGTGCAAAACCCTATCCACTGTTTGCCGGCTGTATTCTGTGTCCACCTTGACCAATAGCTTCAGCAGTAAACCACAGACAAGGGAAATGGATGGAGAATGAATGAAACCCAAATCCAGCAGACAAATGTCTGTGGTTTGTGACAAAATTCTAGCTCTGACCTGAATCAAAATTCTTCATTAAATTTTAAGTAGTTCACTCAATGTCTTCAGCTGTAAGAATGGAGACACTTCTGCCTGCCGTGCAAAACTATTATGATATAATTTGGGCATTAGATAAGGTAATGGAGAAGTGCTCTGAGATTGTTTTTCACTGCATATACACAGTAAAATGTGCAAATATGAAGCAAAAATCTTTCATGCACACTTGTATAGTCTTGTGTAACTACTACCCAAGTAAAGGTACAGAACCATTCCATTATAGGCTCTATCATGATTCATTCCCCATCAATGCTACTCAGAGAATTACTCTTGTGATTTATGTCACTAGTTAGTTTTTCCTGTACCTAAGCTTTAAAATCATATTTGATGCATTCTCATTGATCTTTTTCACTAATACTGGAGTTTGAACTTAGGGCTTTTTACTTGCTCAGATTGCTTGCTCAGTGGTGTACCATTTGAGCCAGTGGTGTACCGTTTGAGCCACACCTCTTCCTTAACTTTCTGCTGGTTATTTTGGAAATGAACTTTGATGGACCTGTCTTCTCAGGCTAACCCCAAACCAAGAGCTCCAGGTTTCAGCCTCCTGAGTAGCTAGGATTACAGGTGTGAGCCACTGGCACTCAGTTGAATTTTTTTTCTGGTTCAAAGAGAGTTTTCATATAACAGAAACTTGGACATATTTAAAATTATTTTCTAATAAAATAATCTTTAAGGGGAAAATTTTTTATATTTTTTATTTTTTGGTACATATTTTTATTGTAAAAATACCATATAGAGGGGTTACAATTACACGAGCATGGCAATGAGTACATTTCTTATCAAGCATTGTTGCCTCCTCCTTTGTTTCCCCTTCCCACCCATTCCCACCCCCTCCCGCCCAACTCCCCCGCTTCCTGCCGCCTGCCCCCCCCAACAAAGTTGTAAAGTTTGTTTTTCAACAGGACTATCTTAGACATATACTAATTATTATAAATGAGGGAAACCATGGAGCCTATGTTTCTTTGGGTCTGGCTTTCTTCACTTAAAATGATTTTTTTCAAGTCTTTCTATTTCCTTACAAATGGGGCAATGCCATTCTTTCTGTTGTAGTTGTTTTTAATGTACTGTGTGGTTATTTCTTTTTTTCTTTCAATTTTTTTCCTTTGGTTCATTCCCCTATTGTCACTGTATTTTGGAACCCCATGTCTTGTATATATTTATCTGATTTGGGAAAGAGAAGAGGACCTAAGACAAAGGGTAAACCAATTCAACAGTGATACTCAAAAGATACTATGTTGGAAATGTACTTTGCAACGTGAGTGGGGGAGGTAGGAGAGGAGAGAAAGTGGGAAACAAACAAGGGAACAGGTAACAATGTTCAAGAAGAAACATACTCATTACCCTACGTATGTAACTGTAACCCCTCTGTGCCTCACCTTTATAATAAAATTAAATTTAAAAATGAAAAAAGTTAGAAAAAAAGAATGAAAGGAGAAAAAAGAAAGATACACTTAAACTTAGAACTTAAAATTTCAAAATATTTGTGTTTCCTAAGACACTATAAGAATGAGAAGGATGAGGAAGGTAGATAAAGGCAGGCTAGATTTTATTGGGTATTGCTGGGCAGGTATAGGAATACCACAGTCTTACTAATATGTACAATTAATACATGTTGATCAAAAATAAAATACATTATAAAATTTAAAAAAAGAAAAATAGGAACTGGCATTGTGGCTCAGAATGGTAGAGCATTAGCCTTGAGCAAAAAAGCTCAGGGACAGTGCCCAAGCCCTGAGTTCAAGCCCCACAACCAACAACCAAAAAAAAAAAAAGAAACAAAAAAATTTCATAACTGGGAACAAGAAATGTTAATGGCTTTTCTACTAAGAGATTTATGCCTTTGAATATGCTCAGAATTCTTTTAACTCAAAAATAAAAAGACAGCACAATAGTGCTCAGGCTGGTAATTCTAGCTGCTCAGGTAGCTGAGATCTGTAGGATTATATTGTTATTTGAGGCCTGCCCAAGCAGAAAAGATGCTGTCCAGAAAATAACCACCAAAATGCCAGACTGGAAGTGTGACTCAATTGGCAAAAACAACAGCCATTAATGCTGAGAAAGAATGTGAGGCCCTAAGTTCAAATCCCAGTACCAACACACACACATTACAAAAAGAGAACACAATTTATAGTGGGTAAAATATTTGAAAAGATACGACTCCATGTTACACAAATGGCCAATAAATACATGAAAATATCCTTAGTACTATTAGCAACAAGAAAAATGCAGCAAAATAGCTCTTTATACCAACAAGGGTAGCTGTAATTTAAAAATGGGCAAACAAGTGTTGTTAAAGGATATAGAAACACTGGAACCTTAATACAGTGTTGATAGGAATGTGAAATGGTACAGCCCCTTCGTAAAATAGTTTAGTTTTTCTGCAAAATGTTAAATATAATTACTATATGACTTGGCAATTCTAGTTTCCAAAAAATAGAAAGCACACTTTCACACAAAAATTTTGAGATAGATAGAAAAGATGTCTATCAACTAGTAAGTAAATAAACTAAATTTGATTTGCCAAGCCAATGAAATATTATTCAACCAAGAAAATTAATACAGAACTTAATTCATAACATATAACATGGATGAACTTTGACGTTATTCTACATGACACAAGCCAGACACGAGAGCAAAAATATTATGTAATTCCATCTACATGAAGTATCCTGTAGATGCAATCCAGGGAGATAGAAAGTGGATTTAGTACTGGTCAGCAGTGGGAGAAGGAAGTTGCTGCTTAAGGAGTCCAAATTTCCCTATGAGGTAATGAAATGGGCTGGAATTAGACAGTGATGATGGCTATAAGGCTTTGTGAATATACTAAAAACAGTGAATTTTATAATATATGAATTATATCACAGTTTTAAATGATTCATCTTTTTATTTAATACTGTGATATGCCCTATAGACACTCTATTAGATGCTGCTTGAATAAAACGTTCCTACAGCAAGCAGCCAGGTATGTAGCTCAGTAGTAGAGTACTTACCAAACAATCACTTGGCCCTTAGTTTTGTCTCCAGGACTGCGGGATGGGAGAGGAGAAAGCCAGGTACAATGTCTTGTGCTAGTAATCTTATTTATTCCATTGGCTAAGATTGAGATTATCATATGTCAGGTCTAGCCTAGGGAAAAAGTCTGTGAGATCTCTCCCATCCCCCATTTCAACTAATAAGAAGCTCTTGCCATCCTGGCAGTACAAGAAACATAAGTAGATGAATCATGGTCCAGACCAGCCTGGGCAAAAAGCAGACCTTATTTGGAAAAAGAAAGTTGTATATATATGATTTGATTTGCCCAACATTTCACTTAGACTTATTTAATTACTAGAAATACAATTTTAAAGTTGTACATTGAATATGTATGTGTATGTATGTATGTGTGTATGTATGAGTTTAACCATGATGGCTAACAGGTGGCCGAATGACTATTATTTCTTTATTCAGCCTATCCGTGACATGTGGATAGTCTGTCCAGCCATTCCTCTGTGCTGGCCTCCTGGCCGCTAGGGAAGGGAAAATAAAACCCAGAAAGATAATGCAGGCAGACAAGGAAGAGGAGAAGCAATGAGGCTGACATTAACAATAATCCATTAGCTCATTGTGCCCTGAATAATCAATGTGGCCAAGTTCCTACTGGATATAAAGTACTCAGGCTGCTGGGGGTACAGCTGCCTGTGGCCACAGCTTATGGCTGCTCCTCTTCTCAACTTGCATACATGCCTGTGGGGTGAAACATGCACGCACTATCTAGGATGATTAGGCAAAACAGAAAGACAAGTCTAAATTAAGAACTCAGGACTTCAGGATATTTGCTTTGCCTGGACAGTGCAGGAGGTCTGGGATTAAAAAGGGTGAGGAAGACAGCAGCTGGTCCATGCCTTGCTCATTCCTCTCCTCTGCACCCACACACCCACTCACATGCATAGGATTGACAGAATCATAGTAGCTGCTTGACCTAGCCTTAAGATTACTCCTTTCTTAAAGAATATTATAATCTGTGTAATGGTCTCATCACATTCAGAGATGCTGCTTAACCATTTGATGCTGATTCTCACTTTCCCTTTCTGGCTTGGTTCAGGTTTCTCTTGTCTATAAACTACTTTCAAACTAGCAAGCATATTATTTTCTTCTTATCCCAATATCAGTTTTATGGTGAATGGTCTCAGTGCTGCCATCTGGAGCACATCTCTATCCTATCTTAGGCTCCAGAACCCTATCCATACCATGAAGGTTATTATTTGTCTAATATCTTAAGACTGGTCCTGGTCTTCATTCCTGATTGCACCTTTGGAGCTCCAACATATATTAATACTTGGGTGTCACCTATGTTTTTATGACATAAGTAGTCACAGCTGTGACCTAAACATATGGGATTTCCAGCTTAGCGGGTAGTTCTCACATGCAACCACTGTAGGAACTGTTCATTTTTGCAAATGCTCTTTTTGCTCTGATGTATTTTGCCTGAATATAGGATACAAACAGAAAAAGGTGTTATTTTCCCTCCAAAGACAGAGACAATCTAGTGAAGGAGTTATGGAGGGCCTATTTTTTTCTAGAAGAAGTGGAGTTAAGTGACTGAAATGGGAAGATTCTTTTAAAGCATGTTAGAATGTGTCATTTTCAACCTAGCAATCCATCAATGGCTTCCCTTTCATTCATAATAAAACTGAAGCTCAGTATAGTGAAGCTCACTGTGATGGCTGATGAAACTTTAGATGATCCCTTTAAATCAATTTTTTTCACACTTCCTATCCCATTTTCTGTGAAATCATTCTCCATAGCACTTATGACTGTCTGAAATATTCATTTTGCTTTTTTATAAATAGATTTAAAAAACAACTGAGACTTAGAAAAGATTCCCTTATGTTTATTTTGAACTAAAATAGTGAATGGAGACTTCATTGAAATTTCTTTTTTTTTCTTCTGCAATGTTTTAGGTGGGCAAGAAACATTTTCTTAGCATCAATCTGATTTTTACCTTAAATAATGGTTCAGCAGGATTAGTGCCATGGCTTAGACAGAGCTAGGACAACAGGAACAATAGGAATAGAGGACAAGTGGTGCCAAGGGCAATGAACCATAGAAAGTGAAGACCAAGCAGAATGCTGGTGCCTCACATCTGTAATCCTAGCTACTCAGCAGGCTGAGATCTGAGGATTGTGGTTAAAAGCAGGACAAGGAAAGTCAGACTCTTCCCCAATGAACTTCATAAAAGTTGGAAGTGGAACTGTGGCTCAAGTCACACACACACACACACACACACACACACACACACTCTCTCTCTCTCTCTCTCAAAAGTTAAGGCCAAGAAAACATGATCAACAGAAGAATGTTATATGAGTGATCTTTGCTGGCAAATCAGGAAGTTATTGGGTCTATAAACATGTTAATCCTGTGGTTTCATGGTAGAAAAGAGACAATGCAGTATGTTTCAATCATTTCAAACATGAAGAGTTGGAGAGGACAGAGGAACATTTCAGTGGTCATGCCCAGCAGGCAATGGAAATGTGTAGAACACAAGTTGGAATTGGAAATAAGTCAAATGCATAATAAAACCAGAATAGCAGTTCCTGGCTATGTATCAGATTCATATGAATGAACTTTTAAGGAAAAATGCCTATGTCCACTAATTAGTGGTCTTTAAATATAAAATGCCCAGTGGTTGAAAACTATTTGTCTAAGTAAGTGATAACAGAGCTCAGATAAGTTTAGAAACATAGCAAAGGCTTTAATGGGTAAAGATATAATTTTAAGGAGGAAGAGGAAGGCTGAGTATCCATGGCTTATCCTGCAATCCTAGATATTCAAGAGGGTTGTGGTTCAAAGCCAGCCTACACAAGAAAGTCCACAAGATTCTTCTATCCAATTAACTGCCAAAAAAGCCAGAAGTGGAGCTGAGGCTCAGGTGTTAGAGTGCTAGGCTTGACCAAAACAGCTTGAAGACAGTGCCCAGGCCATAAGTTCAAGCCCCAGGGAAGGCACTAAAAAAGAAGGAGGAGATGTAACAATGCTCGATAGGAAATGGACTCATTACCTTGCTCATGTAACTGTAACCCCTCTGTACAGTATCTTTACAATAATATATATATATATATATATATATATATATATATATAGGAAAAAAAGGAGGAGAGAAAGAAGGAGGAGGAGGAGGAGGAAGAAGAAGAGGAGGAGGAAGAGATGAGGGCATAAAGAAGAGGAGGAGGGGAGGAGGAGGAGGAAGAGGAGAGGGGAGGATAAAGAGGAGGAAGAGAGTAAGAGGAGGGAAAAACAATCATGTCAGCTATTGTAAAGGTGGTCAGGATTAGGGATATATTATTTTGATTTTGTTTTATGAGTCTGTAAATAAAAGTAAGTTGTCTTTTTATCTTCAAATATATTAAAATGTTTGCCTGAAATAGAAATAATTCAAAGATTTCAGATGGTTACTATACTTTTTTTCCTAAACAGCACTGGGGGTTGAACTCAGGTTCTCATGCTTTGCTAGGCCACACTCTACCCCTTGAACCATGCCCTCAATCCTTTTTTGATTTTGTTAATTATTTAATAAGGTCTTTCTTTTTGTTTTCTTTTCCAGGCCAGTCTAAACTGCATTCCATCCATCTAAAATTCTCCCATAACTGGAAGGATAAGTTCATACCACTACTCTCAGCTTTTTATTGGTTGTGAACTTTTTGCTGGGGAAAGCTTTGAATCGTGATCATATTGATCTTAGCCCCGAAGTAGTTAAGATTATAAATATGATCCATTATACTCAACTTGTTACTATAGTTTTTCTTTTTTTTTGGGGGGGGGGTCCGGTCATGGGCTTGAACTCTGGGCCTGGGTGCTGTCCCTCAGTTCTTCAGCTCAAGGCTAGCGCTCTACCACTTGAGCCACAGCACTACTTCCGGCTTTTTTCTTTTTGCTTATGTGGTGTTGAGGAATCAAACCCAGGGCCTCATGCATGCAAGACAAGTGCTCTACCACTGAGCCACCTTCCCAGCTCCACTACAGTTTTTCTTTATCAACTTCTTTCTCCATAGTTGGAGACTTTTAGCAGTTAGTGATAACAACAGATGGTTTAGCAATCTCAGGATTAGCACATCAACAAAGCAGAATGAAGGAGGTTGTACAAAATTAAAGAATACTTACATTTTAACTTTATCCTGTATTCCACTCCACAAAACAAGAGCTGGGGTAGAAGAGAAGAAAAAAATTCTCATCAAACACAGTTTTCACTGTGCTAGTAGAATTAATAACCAGTTAACAGGGCCATTTCCATACAACCAAAGGCAAACCACTAACCATGAATCAAATTCTTTCTCTTTCAAAACACATGTGTGAACACACATACACCCATTGTAAACAAACAAACAAACAAACAGAAACAAATACTTCAAAAGGACAAATACAGCTTAGAAGATTGTAAATTGAGCAAAGAAAAAGCTAAAACATAAATATTTGCTTAGTGTTGGGCAACTACTGAAAAGAGTTGTTAAAAGGAGAAAAAAAATGAATTGTACAGCCAAAATTAGTGAAATGTTATTAATAAAAGAAATGGAATGAAATGAAGACCAATAAACTCTGGGCTGACTAGAAAGGGAAAAAATATCCTCTTAATTATTGCTGAAACAATCTTCCCAAGTTGGAGCGAAGGCACAGAAATTATCCTGGATGATGTTCAAGGGAAAAATGAGATAATGTATGTGAGAGTGCTTTGGAAAGTCCAGATTATACAGCACATGTGAGGAATTGTTATGAATATTATTACTATCCCACCCTGAGTGAAGGAACAAAGAGCATTGGAGAAAAGCCAGAGGTTAAATTAACATATAGCTAATACCTGAAGTCTCTGATTTGCTCTGCTGTCACCTTAGTCACAGTAAGTCACTTACACATGTTTTAACCACCATAAGACACCTTAACATAATGGAATAATCAAAACTTAGCTACCCCATGAGCAATAATGGGTGTGGAAGTTCACTGACTTTCCAAGGAGGCAGTTGGCTGGGTTGTCTCATCAGGGAATTGGAATCATCGTATGACTACTTTGCATGGTTTAGAACTGATAAAACTCAGTGAAGGTTTTTAATTTCTGACTTTTATAATTTTTTTGGTCTTGCTCCATATTGCCTCTATCCTGTCCATTTTACCAAGCAATCTAGAATAGCTGTATCTCTCAGAATATATCAATGAGAACAATTCCTTTTCCTACAGAAAATTCTATCAAAGTATTCTCTTTCTATCAAGTATTCTTTCTTATTGGTATAGTGAGACAAATCAGGGCCACATCCTTATAATGGAACCCAGATAATCAGGCCATAGAATGAGGTCTGTCTGTAGAGAATAGGATACTGCTGCCAAAATAATTTTTGTCCTTTTGTTTACATGCCCTCCAGAAGGAAGAAAGTTATCGACTTGTGGGAGTTGTGGGGGTAAGGAGAAACTGATTTAAATAAACTTGTGATAACATATGTAAATATATACTTTATGAACTATTTTTCAACTTTCAAAAATCTCAACAGGGACTCAAAAGGGAGTTTAAAACTCATTCTTTTCTCAGCTTCTAGCCAAAGGTAGAAATAACACCCAGATCTACTTGAACTCTTTTAGTATCAGGTACCTCGATATTCATCAGGCAGTACATTTCATTGTGGTTCATTTCTTTCTTCGCATTGGCAGCTGGTTAAAACTCTCAAAGTAATTAGAAACACATAGTCATGGAATACTAAAGGAATTCTTCAAGATAACCTAAAGCCATTCCCTTATGATACACATGGGGAAACTGAGTCTCAGAGAAGGAATTTCTACAAAGCCACATAGTACCAGAACCAGAACTAGAATCCAAGTCTACTTCACAACCCAGTTTGTCTATTTTCCAAATATAAAGGAGTAGTACCAGGTTTAGTGTTGATTACCTAGTAACTATATTACCAAGAGTATAATTTCCTATTTCCCCTCATTCTCACAATCTATTGTTTGTTCATTTTACTCTCAACAGGAAAAATTCCAAACAGTGGACTAGTCAGGCAGAGGTAGCTCATAGAAGGGAAATAGTGCAGCCCACTTGTTTTGGCTCCTCCATGGTGATGACTAACAACCTCCTGGAAGTAATGACATCTTACTGTTTAATTCCATCATACAATACAGGGCAATTTCTTTATCTTTCCAAATGGGACGATGTCTTTAAGGGGCACAAAGGGAATAGAAATGTAATCATTCCAAGATGGATTTCTGGGCACACAAATATCACTTGATAAATGCCTTCTATTTGGTTAGGATTTAGAGTCACTGAAAGGGAAAACAGAGGTGCATAAAGGGTGCTATAGGAGAGCCTATCTGCTGGGGAATGTTGAGAATATGTACAGCTAACCCTAATCTGTTACAGACTATAGTCATCCTCTTATCTCCTATGGGCACTGAAAAATATGGTCCTTCCATTTTATAAACTAATGATGAAACTGATCTGTATCCTTTCTGTTAAGTTCCCAAGGGAGGGGTGGGCACATGAGTGGAGTCAGTCTTCAGAAAGAAAGCTGAGAAAAAAACATCTTCAGGTTTATAATTAAATTTTAGTTCTGAGTAATGAATCCAAAAGGTTTCTTGCTCTCTACAGATGATATTCAAGTGAAACAGTAGAGCAAAGCAAGAAGAAATCCCTAGCAGGGCTGCCATAGATTCCTGGGAAGTTGCCACTTACTTTTGCCTATGGACTAGAGACTTTGTTCCCCTAAATGACCCCCTCCATTTCCCCCCAAATTTCTCTCTCTTCCCCTCCCTTTCTCCCCCCCTCTGTCCCTGTACCAGAACTGGGTATTTTGTTTTGTGCTACAGTTGAAAGTGTTATCACCCCAATTTATATATTTTAAAACCTCCAACTTAGATTTTATTCAACCCCATGCCATATAAAAATGGAAGTAACCATCCTGTTTAACCTGGGAACAGAAAATGTAGGAGAATCTGGTTTCTGGTTTGTAGATCTCTAAGTAACTGTTGTGTTAGCAAGGTGCTGGTGGCTCATACCTGTAATTCTAACTACTCAGGAGGCTGAGATCTTAGGATCATGGTTCAAAGTCAACCGAGGCAGGAAAGCCTGTGAAGTTCCTATCTCCAATTAACCACTGGAAAACCATGAGTGGTGCTGTGTCTCAAAGTGGTAGAGTGCTAGCCTTGGGCAAAAAAGCTCAGAGAGAGTGCCCAGGCCCTGAGTTCAAGCCCATGACAGATCAAACACCCCCCCCCAAATAAACAATTTGCTGTGATACAAAGGATATTTTTTAATGGGCCCAATTGGGGTGACTAAAAACTGTGATTCATGACAACCTTACGTGTCAAGCACTGTTGCATATAGTTTACAAGGATTATGTTTTCATCCTCTCAACATTAGGAAGTGAGTACCATTCTCCCTTTTTAAAAAAGGGAACAGAGAGGCTTGAGAACTTCAATTTTTTTTTTTTTTGCTCACTGGGCTTACTATTGTTTCAACTAATTAATTAATTTAGTGCCAATACCAAGGCTTGAAATCAGAGCCAGGGAGCTGTCCCCAAACTGTTTGTGGCCTTGTTCACTCTAGCATGGAGTATGCTCACTTGTTTCTTTCTTCCAATACAGCTGACTCACATTTACCAGATTTTTTCCCTAAAGTACAGATCTAGCTTTTCCTTTAGTTCACAGACCTGTAGCAGTGGCTATCAACACTAGGTCCAGTCAAACTGAAACTCCAGTATCCAAAGTCTTCCAGAACTTTACACTCTCTCCCTCATTGTGGTACAAAATCCTGCTCTGCTTGTGTCTCACATGCTCTGAGCTTTCTTTGTTTTCCAGTAGTTGTTCCCACAGCTTTCTCAGCTTAAACTCTTACACTGCCTTCTTTCCCACCTCCACCTGTTGAAACCAGTACTCTAGAGTCTATCTTAAATAATAATAATAGTTAACATTTATTGAGTGCTCATTTTAAGCCTGCCACTGTGCTAAGCGTGCACAAGTATTTTGCATGGATTCTTACTTAATCCTCACAACAACTCGATGATGTTGATGCTATTATTATCCCCACTTTAGCTGGAGTTACTGAAGCTCAGAGGGGGATGTCAATTTGTCCGAGGTCAAGAAAGTTAATACAAGGTGGGGATGGATCTGATCCCAAACAGTATCTGATCTGGAGCTTTGAAAAGTGGTATAATTTCAAAACACAATTTTAAATGTTTTTATTTTCTCTTGGCTCAAGTTGGTATGATTTTTACTTGAAAAACAGAAATTTTTAAATTTCACTTTGTGTGTGTGTGTGTGTGTGTGTGTGTGTGTGTGTGCCCAAACCAAGGCTTGAATTCAAGGGTCTGGGCACTGTCCTTTAGCTTTTTCAGTCAGTGCTCTACAACTTGACCAACAGCTCTACTTCTGGTTTTTGATGGTTAATTGGAGATAAGCCTTACATACACTTTCTTGTTCTAGCTGGCTTTGAACTATAATTCTCAGATCTCAGCCTCCAGAGCATCTAGGATAGCAGGTGTGAATCACGGGTACTTGGCTTCCTTTCACCTTTAAAATTCATCTTTTTTTAAAGGATTGTTTGTGTTCTTATACCCATTATGAGTCTGGACCGCAGGAAGTACAGCCTTGATCATTTCACTATCCACAGTCTGACAGAGTAGGTACTCAGTAGCTACAATTAGTTGAATTGAAAGTATGCTGTAGCAAAGGAGGCGTTGGCCTGTGTTACCAACACCTGTCCAAATCAGAGCTTGCAGTCCTGTTTTCCCAGCTTGGTCTCTGGCGGGTCTCTTCTTGTCTCCCCCCACCCCTGCCAGTTCTCACAGCTGCCTGGGCCTTGGCCAGTGTTTGGGGTGAGGCAGGATCAAAATATCACTGTCCTGGTCTGGGCTTTCAGGAGGGGGGGTGGGGAATCTAGTGAAACTCAGCTGGGCAGGGTGAGGGGGTGGAGTCAAAGCCCCATACAGAGCCAGCACACTCTACACAAGCCCTGACTTGCCCGGGCACCACGTGGGTGAGCCTGCAATTCAGCTTCCCTAGGGATGCTCCATTTGTCTAATCCTTTCCCTCCCCCCCCCTCCTCGTTTACTTATCTTCTTAACCCAGATGCTCAAGGTAATTGTACAAGTCTGGGCATGTTCCCAGTGGCCCTGTGACTCAAGTAAGAACCTATACAGGAGGAACAGGCTCGCCAAGGCTCTAAGGATACCAGTATAGGTTCCTAACACTTCAGAAAATCCTTTCTTGTCACTAGTAGATGAATTGACAGATGACCACGGGACACCTTCCCAGACGTTCGGATTGCGAAGCAACTTAGAAAAAAGACTTGTGATCTTGTACTTTCATAGCTAGATGCCACACTTCCCAGCCTATTTGCCACGCCAAGGGGGTGTTCCCACACTTACCTTGTAAGGATGAATAGGTGAATCTTTTACAACAGGGTTCCAGAACAAATGCACCTTGAAACTGAAAAGTCACCTCGCCCAGCCGCAGCCCCTCAGCCCTCAGCCTACGCACAGCTTGCACAGAAGAAATCCGTAGCAGCCAGAGTTCAACACGTATTTTCACATCCACGTGTAGTAACAACAGATCAAAGCCACCCTCTATTTCTTTCATGCTATTCTTACTTTCCCCACGCCCCCGTGAGGCTTCAGGGACAGTTATTGGACTACTTGATGTAGCTAGGAGTGGCTATGCAAAAAACTCCGCCCCTGAGAGGGACACAGTGAGTCCAGGGGATAAACAATGACCCAGTCACTGGTACAGCAGGATTTGCGAAATCTGCTGGGACTGAAGCGGAGGCGAAAGGGCCTAGAGCCAGGGAATTGAGTCCAGCCCAGTGTGTGGGAAGAAGGGGGAGAAGACATGGTCAAGCGATTGGACGCAGCTAAATGCGGTTCAGCTCTTCCGTTTTGTGTATGAGTTAGCCGGCCAGGAGAAAATTAGTGTTGGAAAAGTAAGGGTTTCATACACATGGAAATGCCAATTCCCAGACCTGGTTCTGTACTTTCCATTTTGTCCATCTTGTCTTCAGAAGAGTGAGACTTTTGCAGGAGGAGAGAGACTTGATGCTGGAGAAAGACTACCGAAAATGAAGGAAAACCGGATCCCGGAGTTATCTCTGACTTTAAGCCAACCTTTTACCTTCTGGGGGCCTCCTGTTTCTGTGCAACGAAGAGGTTGGATTTCATTGTCCCTAAGGCTCTTTCAGCAATGACACTTTGGGAGTTAATTAGTCTATGATCTCACAGGCAGCAATGAGGAAATCCTGGAATAATATCCCTGACCTTGAAGAACTTACAGAGGAGTTGGGGGGAGATAAGACAGACTGGACACAGTCACCTAACAACACACAGTATAAACTGAAGGACAAAGTAAGAAAAGTATGAGGATAAGGGGAAAAGTATAAAAGAAAGAGTATATAGTGAAGGAAAGAAATAATCTTCAGTCGACTGGGATAGGCAAAAAACAAGTATAAAAGCAAATAGCCAAGGTATGGGGGATGGAATCAAGCACTGGGCCATAATCAGAATCTGACTATCTCCACCCGGCCTATAAAGAGGGTGTGTGTGTGTGTGTGTGTCCCAGAAGTTCAGAACTGGGTATCAGGATTCAGGCTAAAATTTCTTTGGAGGGAAAAGCGTTGAGGTGACATTGCAAAAGTTCTAAATTCATTCCTTATCGATTCCTCACTAATAGCTAAGGCCAGGATATGTCCACTTACACTGCTGCTATGGACTCAGGCCTAGTACAAGAGAAAATGTTTTTAGTTGGATCAGGTTCTTACTAACGCTGTGATCTTGGACAAGTGTGTATCCTTATTTGTAAATGGGGACAATAATAATATCTTGCTCATTTGGTTACTTTTTTAAAATAAGTTTTTTATTGTAAAAATACTGTACAGAGGGGTTACAATTACATGAGCAAGGTAATGAGTACATTTCTTATCAAGCATTGTTGCCTCCTCCTCTGGTTTTCCCCTACCATCCCTTCCATCTCCACAACTGCAC